>NW_009919642.1:0-329 GCF_000696875.1 Nestor notabilis
TATATATATATCTCACATAAATATAAATGCAGTGATTCTTACAGATTTTCAACTCACTTCTTAAATTTATTAGTTTTGTTCTTAAAACGGTTATTTTTGATGTTACAAAGCAACCACAGAATCCTGAAGGTCCTGATAGCACAACTAACTGCTACTGGCAGTTCGTACCTGGTTCATACCTCAGTGTAAATAGAATCAAGTTATTCCCATGGCATACAACCCCCTCAGCATGGCATAGCGCCTTACTTCAGCATCTCTGTTACGCCTACTTTCTGCCTGCACTACACCTCTGGCACTGGACTTTTCTCTCCAGTAGTTTCTGTTGCCAG
>NW_009919642.1:340-14551 GCF_000696875.1 Nestor notabilis
GCTTGGCTGAGCTCATCAAGGCAGAGACATCTCCAGCTCTACAACCTCACTATATGCCAACCAGTGGAAATACTTTCCTGCTGTTGTAACACTGTATAATCTAACTACTTCTAGCAGAACAATTTGTATTTAAGGAAAATCCCTAGTCTGCCACATTCTATTATCCTTTGCCCTTTAAGAGTTTCAGTATTCTTTTTAAAGTTTAATTTCATTATTAAGCACATCCTTTGCGTTGCTTTCTACAATCACCTGGCAAATACAGAAATGCAACTAAAACACTCTACACCTCATAAGAAGCTCTTGTTTTCATAAAATGGTTTTAGAAATATTGACAATATTACAGACTTTAACAATTCCACAGAAAATTCAGCCAGTGTAAACCTGCTATCAACTAAGTATTCCCTAAATACTGCCTGAATTCTTTCTCAAGTGAAGTCGCAATGTACAGGTAAAGAGGAAGAGATGCTTGTGCTCTGATTTTAGCATTCTTAATGCAAAAGCCATTTACTGATCAGATAAAAGTAATGGTGTTAATCAAATCAGAAGCAGATACCAACGCATTGACTCACTACACAGCCCACTGGCAGTGTTTTGCAAAGCATTAGAAGATTAAAACGAAGATTAAGAGCGGTCACTTTTTACAGTAGTACCATGCTGGGCTGCAGGCTCTTGCTCTGACCTGGAAACCCTCCTGCCCTGCTTCTGTAATGAATCTGGTACAGACGTGAGTGTGTTTTCTGCCACTCCTGACAGATGCTCATCCTGGCTTTTATTGTTAAATAAAATCCATAGCAAAACCCAGTTAAAAATACTAGCTAGGATGGGTAGGTGTCAAAAAAAAAACCCTAAACATTTAATTATCACCCTTGTTTCAGGGGGAATTACTGCAATAATGTATGAGTGTCCAGACGGCTCACTAGATTCTAAATCACCCACTTTAAATGTGGCTTCAGACAGACGAAACGAAATATTTTGATTTGCCTGACAGAGACTGTTGTCAAGGAAATCAGAGGAAAGTAGATAATTATATAAATAGATAATTAAAAGTAAATTAAAATGAAACAGGAAAAAAACACAGCTAAAAATCCTAATGCAATTAATTTCATTATATATTCTTTTACTTCAGCAAATTCTGTTTTTAATTGAGTAATTCCTCTCGCTTCCAGGAATAATGGAAGTGATTTGTGCCCAACAATGCAAACAGTTGCATAAACATGCATTAAAAGTCACCGATTTTCATTTCAAATTAGTTAGATTCAGGCAGAGACAAACTGAGTGAAGGAAAGCCAGCACCCTCCAGGTATCAAAGCCCTTCCCTTGACGTGTCCCAGTCGACTCCACAACCACCACAAAAGTTATACAAGCAAACCCCCCATCTACTCAGCATAAATAACATGCTCAAACTGTATATTTACTTTGCAGCTTACAAAGCTCATCCCAGTAGAAGATCGATAGGACAGGAGAATACTTTCTGCACTCACATTTTCAAAAATACATGTCTTCAAGAATCTGTCTTAATCCTCGATCTCTTTCTCCCTACACAAACCATTATTTCAGGCACAGAATAACCAAATAGATACTTTCTAAATGAGTCAGTTGTGATATTATTTAGAGAAAAAACAAGCTCAACAGGAGAGTGTAAAAGACGACCAAAACAAGACCAGATGGATTCTCATGAGTGAGCAGCAAAATGTCTTCAGTTCTATTGCAGCAGGTCCAGGTTGGTAGCGGGAGATGGGGATGTGTGCCCATGAGCTGGGGTGGTGGGAACACTGTGACTTTGGCATGGCATGGCACAGCATGGCATAGCACAGCCTCCTCTGCCAGTGCATGCTTCTGCCAGACCAAGGCTGGCAGGCCAACTCAGACATGACTCTGAGGTGGACATGGTGGCTAAGGTGGCCTTGAGAAAGCCTAGCAATGCCAAAACCTGAGCTGTCAGTGTCAATCTCTGGCATACTTGTGGTGTGTGGCATGGGCAGACTCTAGACAGGATTGCAAAGAAGTGTTACGGCACTACATTTTTCTGCCTTCAGAACATAAAATTGTGTGATTTTGTATGGTTTTGCTGTAGGAAAGTGCAACTGCAAACAAAGATCAGTTCAGTCTACAAAGGGGAGTAAGCAGAAGTGTTGCCGTTTAATGAAAGTTTAAGCAATGCACAGATTGGTTCTTCCCCTTTAATTGACTATTAGAACTCAAGCTCTGTAGCAACAACCTTCCAAGAAGACAGATGATATTTTCCTTTTAAAATTGTTAAAGGGAAAATGAACAGAGATGGCTATGTTAATTTAACAATTCCTCTGCAAGTGGGTTGGTTCCCTGCTTCCTTAGCAGTGCCAATTCCCATTGAAAAGTTCACAGTGAATCTGTGAAGACACAAGTGTGATCGGCTTTAATGTGGTCAAGAAAGACACCTCATTTCCCAAGGATCACCATGAATTTCTGCAGGAAAGCTACATCTATCCCTGTATTTATCTATTTACATGGAAGCTCTAATGAAAGATATATAGATATATGCAGATAGATAAAATATTTAATTTCACTGCAAGTTTCTTTCATGTAATCTTTCTAGCATACCTTGAGCCACAGCCTCTGCAAACCCGTTGAGGCACAGCACTTTAATCTCTGTGTTTTGCTATCCCAATGTGCAAATTAGTTTCCAAGATCTGCAAGCAGCAGAGGACTACTTCTGCAAGATGGTAGCTAACCTTTCAGAAGGAGGAGAAACAACTCTGACTCACAGAGGATAAAAAGGGGAAGGGAAAAATATAAAGCAAAAAGAAGTTAAAAAAAACCCAAACAAACCACGACCAACCCCCCCACAAAAAAAAAAAAAAAACCCAAAAAACCCAAAACCAAAAAAAAAGCAAGCCTGGCAGTTCTCACAGAATTCAGCATACTCAAAAGGCACATTTTGCACAAATGAAGTTCTTTCCTTACCTGCCTAATCCCTAAGCGATAGGCAAGGATGCGGTCCACAGCGTTGGGGTTCATCTGTGTCCACTGCAGGCTGTAGGAATACACACGGGGTCTGTTCTGCCACAGCGGGTTGTAGGTGTCATAGTAGAACTCAGGAGCATAGGCTTTGCCTGTAGGAGACAGGAACAAAAATGAGGAAAACAAAGAAATCAGAGATAATCAGGCAGCCAGTTCAGAAACCTGAATCAGGCAGCAAGCGTCGAAACACAGACTGCAACTGCCCTCTCCCCCCGTCTCTTCAGTCATTTTGTTAAATATCTTCTTCTAAAAGGGACACATTGGAATTATTTGCTTCCATCCACTTTTTTAAAGGATTCATGGCAACAGTTTTCGTTTATCATTAACTCACTCCTCAGTGGCATCTGTGGCCCAGGTGTGGGCATGAGAGGAAAAAAATTAACAGAGCTCTTACAAAGGTGAGCTGGAGTGATGTAACATGCCTCTGCGCTAACTTTTCATGGCCCAGCTACCTGAAATACAGATATCAAAACAATCTGCACTACACTGGTAGACTCAGTGACAGCTGCTGTACCTGGCACAAATAATACCAAATTACATCCGTGAGCTGGAAATACAAGATGGGTATTTCCAGCAACTGCTGCCTTCGTCACATCTCCTCTCCCACTTCCCAAGTGAAAATTCATGCAAGCCTTCCTTCATAAGGCCATGACGTGCATGCTATTACAGTACATTATTTAGCTTAACATACTAATTTGCACAACATAGCGAAATGGCATCTCACAGGGCATGTTGGGTATATGAGTGTTTCATCCAAATGTTAGCCTTCACCCTATATAAATAAGAAAAACCTAAGGATGATTTCCTGAACACGTGCCAAAACATTGCTTCAGTTCATAAAACTTGAGTTCCCTTTGACTTAAACCCATGAATACTAGTGACACCTTTGCATGCAGATTACCTTTGCACCTCTAGAGCATCCCATAGAGTGATTTGTCTATAATACCAAAAACAACACAGAGCGACCAATCCCTTTGCCTAGCCATGGGTAAGCAGTGGCATATGAGACGCAGGAGGGTAGCTGAGCCATCTAGACTAGGTGGGATATATGACACAAGAGTTATAAGAGACCCAGGACCTGCTAGAGCCATAGCTGGAGCTGTGGGTACCATCCAAGAGCATCTCATATACCACCAGGCACCTCTATACAGGCAAATAAGTTGAGTCCATAAAGGCTATAAGCAGATGTGCTAGGTTCAGAGGTGTCTGCAAAAACCTTTGAGGGAACTTCACTCCACTGGAATATGCAATTCCTACATACCTGAAAAAATGTCAGCAGATGAGTCCTAACAGAAAGTCAAACAATGTTAGAACACACAGTACTACGTCCCAAAGAGACACAGATCAGTTTTCTATTTTTAAGTCATTTTGCATTGATCTTTTTTTTAGCATATTAATACCAACCGCACAGCATTGTTCCTGTTTCTTAAAGCAAAAATATTTGGATAGAGTTTTAAGAACTTGATTTATGGGAAGCGTTGTTAACTGCCAATTTTGCACTGACTGATACAAACAGAAACAAAATCCCAAGTCAAAGACTGAGAAAAAAAAAAAAACCCAGAAAAAAAAATTAATGTGTGCAACCCTGAGAAGGACTTGGGGGTACTGGTGGATGAAAAGCTGGACATGACCCAGCAATGTGCACTCACAGCCCAGAAAGACAGCCGTATCCTGGGCTGCATCAAAAGACACGTGACCAGCAGGTCAAAGGGGGTGCTCGTGCACCTCTACTCTGCTCTTTTGAAACTCTACTTGGAGTACTGTGTACAGTTCTGGAGCCACCAATGTAAGAGAGATGTGAAGTCAGTCCAGAGGACACAACAAAGATGCTCCAAGGGCTGGAGCACCTCTCGTATGGAGACAGGCTGAGAGACCTGGGTTCTTCAGCCTGGAGAAGAGAAGGCTCTGGGGAGACCTTAGAGCAGCTTCCAGTGCGTAAAGGGGCTATTAAGAAAGCTGGAGAGGAACCTTTTACAAGGGCATGTAGGGGTAGGGCAAGAGGTAATGGATTTAAGCTAAAAGGGGGGGATGTCAGACTGGATATAACAGATTTTTTGCTGTAATGATGGTGACACACTGGCACAGGTTGCCCAGAGAAGTTGGGGATGCCCCATTCAAGGAGCTGGACTAGATGGCCTTTAAATGTCCCTTCCAAACCAACCTATTCTATGATCCTATGATGGGTATAGTCCTCTGTGAACATCTAAAAGAGACTAGTCATTAGAGAAAAACAGAAGCAGAATAAGGTCCTTCCACCTCCCCAAACTTATACCTCTGTCCTCCTATTTCTGCAGGGATTTTGTCAGTGGGAGTAATTATGAAATGCAATGAAAAACACAGGACAATCTCCTAGGAATACGTGATCTGCCTGTTCATGTTGACCTACAAGAGAGGTATGCCTTCATTACTCACCTCCTTTAATTCAGATGTTATGAGCTTGTGCCAAAATGCAAACTGTACTTAGGTATTTTCTCCTCAAAACTACTCTCATCTACAAGTGCAAATAGACATGGATGGGGAGGCATTTTGACCTAGATTACCTTTCAATCAGAAAGGTAGTGAGAAGAGGGGAAAAGTGCATTAAAAAAAAAAAAAGAAAAGGGACAAAGGAAAAATCATGTGAATATATACCAGTCTAGTAGTTATTGATCAAGCTTTTATCTTTGGGTGTGTCATCCCCTTGAGCCATGCTTTTCTTTTCAAAGGATGAAAAGCCCTTTTAGCCAAGATATTTTTTGCCAATTGCTCAACAAAAGGTGCACATTCAATTAGGCCAGATTAAAGCAGATATGCTAATGCTGAAGTAGCAAACAACAATACTCTGAGGGAAAGAAGCAAAGCAAAACTGCTGTTTTAAAAAATGAAATGTAAGATAAATGAAAAGAGGATCAGTGGTCGATAAGATTTGTTTTCTTTATTTATGTACAGTGGGAATAATGGAGAAAAGCTCATGCTGAACGCAAATTATAATCTTCCCCCTCCTACTGCAGGTGGACATAATGGCATCTCTGGGGGTCTACAGAAAGGATCCATAATTAGACGCATGTCACAATATGGGTACTTGAACAACACAGTCCCTTTTTGAGAAATAATGAGGGCCCATGAAGAGATGCATTATTCTAAATCCCTCCTAACAGAACAGCTTTCTGGCATGAATAGAGATACTGAAAATTTAACAACACAACATTAAGACCTTAATGTGCAAACTTCAGAAGTACAAGCAAGCTGGGCAGTGTTTGAGAGCACACGAAAAGGAGATGTTGCCTTCAGGGGCATGGAAGCTATGAGACACGTTGGCAGTTTGCCTGCGCTTGTCAGGCATCACCCAACAACATGACCATTTGCTCTGACTCTGGACAAACAGCGCAAACCTGCCCATTCTGCTTCCAGAGGCAATGCTGCCTCCAAAGATTATCCTCCACTACAGAAATGAAGAGACGATGACGGATGCAACAGACCTAGCAACAGCGCTTGGCTTAGCATGACTTGAGGGTGGGGAGGCAGCAGCCTTCTTGGAAACCACCTGAAAGTGCAAGTCAGCTCAATAGCCAGCTTCAAGACCTTGGCCATGCCTAGAAGAGGTTATCATATATTCCCCACCAGCAGAGATGTCTCAAGCACGCAGCACATGGAGCTGCTGTCCGTCATATCCTAACTGGGCACCCCTTAGGGGTGCCAGTTCTACCTTGATCTCCCTTTCTTCCGACAGCTGTGTCAGGCTCACTTTTCAAAGGCAAACCCCCTTGTTTTGTTCCACATACAGGATACATTTCCCTGACTCACACCATTTGCCCTTTTTAAGTACAGGCAGTAAAATTGGCCTTCCTTTCCCTTCCTTCAGCTTTTGCAACATTAAAGGATTTATTAAAACATTTTAAACTTTAAATTGACAGAGGGCAGACTTAGATCAGCTCTAAGGAAGAAGTTAGAAGTTCTTTCCTGTGAGAGTAGTGAGACACTGGCACAGGTTGCCCAGAGAAGCTGCGGCTGCCCCATCCCTGGCAGTGTTCAAGGCCAGGTAGGACGGGGCTTTGAGCAACCTGGTCTAGTGGAAGGTGTCCCTGCCCGTGGCAGCGAGTTGGAACTGGATGGTCTTTAGTCATCTAAAGCTCTGCAGAGCTCTGCCTGCCCTGGGACCAAACCTTGCGAGGCTTCAGCTAACTGGAGGTTGCAGTGACCAAGTGACTGCTCCTCTGATGCCCATCAAAGGGGATTTGTGTGCATTGGGGTGAAGCTCAGCTCTGTGTCGATTCAGTTATATGGGGGAAAATGGTAAAACTCTTCTCGGTCTTCGGGAGAGTGGTGGTGAGAGGAGCAGTGTGCTGTGGCCATCAGCCAAGGGGCAAAGGCAGGGCAGCTTCTGCAGGCAGCTTTCTTGGATCCAGGAGCACTGCATCCCTGAAAACAGCAGCCTCTCACTGATATGCCACTCCAGCAGGTCCCAAGGGAGAAGAGTTTAATGCTATGGTACTTTTTGTGTTTGTTAAGGCAATCTGAACTCAGGTTTAGAGCTCCATTAACATGTACTAGTTTTAATTAATCCCTCCCTCTGTGCTTGCACTGCTGGAATCCGAGTAACTGTGATGCTTGGGGCTTTGCCAGGGAGACAATACACGGCAGAGTCTGATGTGGAGTTTATTGTTTGTTTTCTTTTCTATCGCTAACAAAACATTTGGGTTTTTTTTCATCTTCTGAATATGAATCATGTGCAAAATAAAGAAGTTTGGGACTGTACACACAGGGAGAGCGGGAGCAGGGTAAGGAAGGGTAATACTCAGTGCAGATTTGCTCCTCTGGGCTGGCCCCTGCACAAGACAAAAATGCATAAACAGACAGACCAAATGCCTGTGCTTGAAGTCTACACTGCTGAAACAAAATGTGCATTCCTCACCAGTATGCGTGTGGCGGCCACCCAGCACTACCAGCTCAATTATACATCCTGCTGCATTCGTTGCTGTTTTTTCATCAACCTGGATTATATTATTATTATATGATACTTAATACTCACCATTATTAAAAAGCCTACTATAGACAATGTTAAAACATCATTATTTTCTGATGGATAAGAGTCATTAAGTTACAAGCCTACTTTCAGTAATTACATATTTCATAACAGTCTCATCTCTGAGACTGGATCAGAAAGAGGAACAAGCATTATCAGTCACCAGTCCCAGTGTTGCAGAACAAATGCAGTGCTCTTCCCCACCAGCAGCCCCTCTCACTCACAAAGCCATGTTGCAGTCATTAGCATCTGTTGTGCAGTACTTGAATTCCTTCAGGCAGTACATCCAAAATATTTTCTACCGAGTCCCTACTAGTGTAAGGTCAAAAATGGCATGAAAGACTATATAGAACTGATTCATAGAAAACAAGCACACAGAAAGGGCACTTCAATAGTTTACTGTTAAATGCATGCTACATCCCATCACTGGGATCTCAGAAAATGCTGAAGTACTGTCCTGAACAGAGGCGAATTGATGCATTTACTCACATGGGTCCTGAACTGGTACCTATTTGAGAAAATCCCAGACCGGACACAGGAGATCTTCCTGCAGTTCTTTTCAGATCATTCAGTCATTTATCCATTAGAAACTTAGGAAAATAAAATAAACTTCTAAAAGAACTGTTTTGTTTCAGTTGCCAGTATATGGTTTCCAAAGTAACATAAGAAATCAAACACATGCACTGCACACTTAAATTGTAATGACACAAAATTGTGCAAACCCACTGATTTCAAGCAATAGCAATAAACTGAACAACGACATTTTCTCCCTAATTACAGCAGCTGACTACATACCCCAGGTGGAGTATGTAGTACAGAGTACCGGGTTAGTGTTTGTGCTGGCTTGTCATGCAGAAACAAACAGTAGTAACTGTTCAGGCAGAGCACCAGTAACAGTGACAGCTTTAGTAGACATGCAGGGAGAGCACTAAAGGAATCATTTCCTTGTGTTGCCTGCTTATGTTCCCCTTATCTTCGTATCTATTTCCGCTAATGCACTTGGTGTTTGATGGTTTGCAAATGCAGCATCTTTGCCATCTCTGTTCCTTATTGGTAGCACATCTGCACTTTAGCTTATCATGACAAGCAGTTCAGTATAAGCGATGATCAGAGTATCTTGCACTTTATAACAGCAGCTATGAATGTTTAGGAAAAAAAAAATTAAATCAGAGATTTACAAATGCTTTCCCTTTTGGCAAACTCAGGTCCAGACCTTTCTATCTTTAAAATGCATGAAAAGCATAAATCCTAAACAAAACAATATATTTAACAGTGCAAAATACTGGGAGACACAGTGTTTATGAAAAATGCTGCCTATTACTGTGCTCTGCTTTATTACAGGATATATATTTTATGAAGGATTTTCAATATGAAAAAGAAGATACTTTGTTCTTTATTTGCATATGTGAAAATATATGTCTCTTCTCTTAAATCTGCTCCTCTTCCTCCCAACACAGTCCCAATCCTGCAGCTGAATCATAGAATTACAGAATGGTTTGGGTTGAAAGAGACCTTAAGGACCATCTTGATCTAACCCCCTGCCACAGGCAGGGACACCATCCACCAGGTTGCTCCAAGTCCTGTCCAGCCTGGCCTGGAACACTGCCAGGGATGGGGCAGCCACAGCTTCTCTGGGCAACCTGTGCCAGTGCCTCACCACTCTCAGGGAAGAACTTCTTCATGATATCTAACAAATCTCCTCTCTGCCAGTTTAAAGCCATTCCCTCTTATGTTATTGCTACTTGCTCTTATAAAAAACCCCTCTTCAGCTTTCCTGTACACCCCATCAGGTACTGGAAGGCTACATTCCTGTCACCTCCAGCTTCCCCATAGTTCCACACCTTCCTGCTCTCTGCATCCTTATTTCGGACTTTCCACCATCACTGACCCTACTGTCTGTGGTACACAAGCAGCTCAGGCGGAACAGCACCAAGGAATGCATTTCAACATTTGCAAAATCTCTCCCTACGATTTTTTTTTTTTTGGGTCAAAAACTACTCAGGGGTGAACATCCATTTTCATGTAGCCCAGTCCTTTTGGAAACTCCACCTGGTCAGGTGCTGAAATCACCTGTCCACCCTTGTTCTCCCGAATTTTTGTAACAGCTTTAGCAAAACAAGCTTCCTTTTTATTGAAAGCTCATTGTGCTTCACAGATCAGTCTCCCCTGTAGTTTTCCAAAGGTCTTCTGCTCTGTTACACCTCCACATTCAGAAGCAACACCTACAGTCCTCTTCAATATTCTGTATCTCCAGTGCTACAAGCTTCACATCAGAAGTTCACAGTGCTTTTTCTTCCATTACTTGTCTTATTCCTTTCTCCAGCTATGCAGCACAGATGCCCTCTTCCCCTGACTGCAACCACCATCATCCTCCCATCACTTACTTTTAGATGATATTTTTCATTTGGAACTTTCTGTAGAGCCTCAACTCTTTCCATTCCCACTATTACATTGTGGGTTTCATCTGCACAGCATTGCTAAGAGATTAGCTGGCAAAACCTGAGGACTGACAGCAAACAGTGCAGACATGGCCTTGTCTTAGCCCTCCTAAGGTGTGACTTCCAGGGACTGGTATTGTTTGGAGTCAAATACAGAGTCTGAGAGTCACAGTTCTACAGTTTGCAGCTGCAGACCCACTTGTGAGACCCAGGTGAATTCCAAAATAGTCATTTATCCTTGTATGAGAAAATAACACTTTTACCTGCTGGTCAGACAGGCTGCAGAATGAAGTCCACACTAGAGCACAGAGCACAAGCTGGGGCTCCTGCCCTACCAAAGCCAGTTTACCTATGGGAACATCTTTGGGCTTTGGTTTCCAGGAAAGGACAGTCTAAGCCATAACAGAACAGTTTGGCTGAGCAGCTGCAGAGGCATTCAAATGCAGAGTACTAAAGCTAAGCAAGTGTAAGCATTAACAATAAATAATTCTCACAAAGCAAGTGGATGAAGCTGCTCTTCTAGGTAATTTTTTACTGCAGGAACAGATGACCATGTAACCGCTGCTCCCAACACTGTGAACTTGGGGATAACACTTTCCCACACTTTCCAGCAAAAGTCTCTTCTGAAGGAATATATTGATTTGCTAATGTATCACAACTTGCAGCGAAGGAATGATTTGGGAATCAAACTGAACTTTCAAATGACTAATTGGAGTACAAATTTAAAGATGTACATACTCTGTCCACCTCTAATGCTTTAAAAGGTTCCTTTTCCAAGTACAGAAAGGTCTGCTTTGAACCAGAAAACCAACATCCCAGTTAACACTTAAACTAAGATAAGTTTATGCCATGGAGCATGCTACACATTCCATCCGTGAGATGCCTTCCCCTTACCCCCGTTTGTCCAGCACCGATCCGGAGCCTCCCACCAGCAGCTGCAGGACCAAACCTCTGCGATCAAACCTCTCACCAGTGATAACCAAACGTGACATCTGCTGGCTGAGCTGTGGAAGAGCTCGCACTGCTTTTCTCTGCAATTCCTCCTCCTTCCAACACAGGATTCACAGTAAAAAACATTGTTCCTTTTCGCATCAAGATCAGATCTCACCAAGAACTAAACACAACGTGCTGCAGAGTTCCATTTCAATTAGTTTGGGCCTAACACATCCGTGTTTTTTGACAGAAAGCTTCAATACAATTTGAAATTAGGTTTATAACATCATATAATGTATTTGGATTTCCTTTCAAACAGGTCATGATAAGACGTGACCTGTGTGGTGACAATTTGAGTGATAAATAAATCCATTTTAGAAGAATGTCTGAAGCTGGCTGATGCATACACAGAGCCCCTTTTTTATTGACAAGCTTTCTGCGTGGTCACATGCACATTTGCCATAATTTCATGTAAGAGATTTTTATAGACACATAAGCTCACATATATACCCTATATATATGCATGCATGCATGTTTGCACACATCTATCTCTGTCTGACTAGAAAGTGGTTACTAAAGTGAAGTGATATACAAAAAACCAAAGTGAAGCCTCTGCTCATGGTGGAGGTGGTAATTTACTTATTGCCAAAGGGAATTCTACAGAAATCCCCTGGGAACTACAGGGGTGGAAGGGGGAAGCAGTGTCACTTGCTAGTAAGCGCTAGAGACCTGATAAATGAAGGGTAGGGAAACGAAAGGGGTGCCATACAGAGAGGAGGATGCTGTCATGAAATTGTAAATAATAATGTGTCACCACATGCACATAAAGAAAACTGTGGCCTGTGACAAGGGGGTGAGGTGGGGAAGCTCTGGCAGTGGCTGGCAAAACACATATCTCGGTATCAGAGCGCAACACTGAGTCACAGGAGGAACATGTACAGCCGGGAGCTGTTCATCAGGATCTCGTAGGCAGCTGTAAGCTCCCCCCTCTTGTCATTCAAAGTCATGCAGCCGCCATACCCCCATCCCTTTTCTAACATAGACTCCCCAGTTCCTGGCAAATACAACAGGTTGTGACTGTTCCAATCCACTCCAGAACCTGCAATACCCCCACATCACACGAGCAAGCAAACACTTTGGAGGAAGAAACTAAACAAAATGCCAGCCAGCAACTGAACCGTCCCTGTTTCCCACCAGCAATACTGAAATGCAGATTTTCACTCCTCCCTGGGCACTCCTTGGATCAGTTCTGCAGTGGTGAATACTCAAGGGCTCCCTGATAAACACTCTGTAGTGCAGATCCTTCAGGCTCTGTGGGACTGGAACACACTGAAATTATTTGCAGCAACCATAGCGGGCAGGTTCTTTCATGGGGACGGCCTGGTTCAGCTCCAATATTAATTGAGACATATGCTTCATTCCCATTTACAAGGATCCCCGAAAACACATCTTCGGGGCTGCCAGCAACAGAGGGATTGAAAGAATGCTTTTTCCTCTTTTTTTTCTAGTTGTATTTATCCAACATGAAATAACTATCACCAGCCCAGAGCATCACACACTCAAGCACTTGTACCATCCAAGGAGGCAGCTTCAGTTTTCTCTAACTCTTGAGGTCACTGGTTTGGACCCCAGACACAGACCAATACACAACAGCTCAGCTACCAAGAGATCTTTACTTCAAAAGCTGAACCATTCATCTTTATTTATTGCACAAAACATTCTGTAGTCAACAAGAAGGGATGCATTTACTCTTTGTTACCAGTCTTTGGAGGCTACTTTGAAACAGTCTGGGACACAGTGATGAAGTTGAGAGGTGGCAGTGATGCCATGCTTGGGGACATCTAGCTGCAGCTCACCTCCTTCACCTGGGACCACACTCCAGTATTCCAAAATACTGCAAACCATGGAGGCCAGAAGGACATCAGATGTTTAGACACGTTCTGGGAGGCCAAATCCACCAGTGCCAGAGAAACAGAGTTTTCCTGTTCCCTTAGGACAGCAGCTTGGTAGACACCCATGGTATCACTTGCCAGCAGACTGGGAAGTAGGAGGTGGCAATAACTTTGCTCTGGGCTCCAAGCTCACACTGAGCACGTGGGACTGGTCACTGATGAAAATATATGCCCAGGACCTGGCTTAGTGCTATGATTTCCCTTGTACTAGTGTCACTGCACTGCAAAGGAAGAACTGGGCTGAGCTTACACAGGTCCTTCCTCAGCTTTCAAGCAGCAATGCACAGAAACACAACCAAATCCAAGAAGTACCTGCAAGTAGTAGTTTCTCAAGTGGTGCAATCCACTTCTGCATTCATAATCCTGTCCTTCTCCGGGTGAACTAATTTTATTTTCAAAAAAGGGTAGACTTGCATTAAAAATGTGAAAGTCTGAAGCACAATGAAAACCTCAGATAACCCTTCCTTCCACTCCTCAAATTAGATACTTTGGCCTCAGGATGGAATTAATTAACTTCATTTTTCTCTTCTTACAAGATGACAGGAAAAGCACGGTTGAGAACCAGTAATAACACCTTGTCACCTTTGCTAAAAGGTCACATTTGGCACTGCTTGCTCCACTGATGACCTGCAAGAAGTAAATATCCCAAATTTCAAAACTCTGCTGAGTCTGGAAATTAATTGTCAAGAAGGCAGTCTCTGGCTCAGAGTCCACTGCCTTTACTGGGCTTTGGACCAGGAGATCGGTAAAAAAACCCTGTTAACACAGTAAGAACTGTCTTTCATATTTGACCACCTGCAGTTTAAACTGCCCTGGTCAAGCTTGTGGGGTAGGGCAGCAATCTGCTTCCGAGGAGGCTGGTAAAGCTCCTCTTAATTCACATTTT
>NW_009919642.1:14578-38029 GCF_000696875.1 Nestor notabilis
CAGGAAACAAAACATCGATACTCTGCATGCTTTGGAAATGGTCTTGCCTGTCATACATTTTTAGGAGATGCTTTGTGCTCAGTAGCACTGTTATAATCTCCATGGCCTCTGAAGTCTTTAATTAAAACCAAATACCTACTGTGCCTAGCAGACAAATGAAAAATAGTTTGTTAAATGGTAGTGATACTTAAGTAGAAATTTTAAAGACCATGCAAGCGAGAACATAGGTGACATATGGTTTCTGATGATTTTTCCCACTTCCTAGAGTTTCCAGACATCCATGACTGTCCCTAGATTGCAAACTTGATAAATATTTTTAAGAGTAGTGAGATAAATTACTTATACTGACCCTTCTGCATTTGTTTCTGAATTAAGGTAAGCATTGACTAGTTAACATTTAACTAAGGTACAGCCTAAGTTTTTACTCCTAATGTCTGAGAATACATCAGTACTCTTACTTCAGCCAAGAAAGCTGTGGTTGAAAACTATGGAGGGCTGCTGTTCTCAAATCAGGGGAAGACATAGAGAGGTGGAGGACAGATGTGTTATGCTCATGAGGAGCAAACAGTGCTGCAAGAGCCAAAACCCAACCCGAAACTGAAGAGGACACATGCTGCTTTTCCTGGAGTAAGAGACAGTCCATGCCCAACTCTGCATTTTCCATGGGAAACAGTGCTGCCAAGAGGTGATGCTCACAATGCAATGAAGTGCACATGAAAGTACTCCAAGTTTCAGATCAGAGACACCAGGGAAGGGGAAAAAAGTAAAACAACACACTGCCAGCTTGACTTGAGACATGAAATTGGGATATGAGACTATTGTAATCAGTGACACAGTAAAAAATATTCTCCTGTCCTTGGGAAAGATATAAATGCAACTGCAACCACCATTAAGCTTTACATGAGAGACTGTAATTTATATAGTCAGTTTATAGCCTGTAACATTCATTTAGACTTACTGGAAAGCTAATAACTTCTAGCTAATAACTTATAGTCGGCTCATAATCAAATCTTCCTTAGAGAAACAGTGCTACTGACAGCAAGGATTTACAGGTAGTTTGTATGGGTGTCTTCATAAAGAAATAAATTAATTCTAATAGTAATGTAAATTACTCTCTCGCTCTCTCCATATTTAAATATAGCAGTCTGTTGGTGCTAGAGGTGCCTCAGATCCATAGAGGCTCTCAAGGCTTTCCCTAAAACTCACAGTTCCTAACCAAATCAGACAGCTTTTCCTACCAGGCTAGAAGGATCCAGCCTCTGAGAAAACAGAAAACCCTATACTGAGCTATCAGGGATTTTAAACACCTGGTCATTTCTTCCCTCGACTTCCCTGTGACAGCTTTTCACCAACATCAAACAAGACATTGATATTCCCAGTGACACCGGACTTGTAAAGCATCCACATGTCCCCCAGAGCAACTGGGACATCTCTTGTAGACTTGGCAAACTCCGCAGGCACCATACAAGCCATACACACTATACATGTGCCCATGTTAACAAAAATAATCAGTAGAAGTAAACCAGAAGAAACAGGTCAGATGGGGATCAGCTAACCTGACTGTGCTCAGAAACTTGTCTACGGAAATCAAGGACTTTGCCTGCTCCTAACACTGCCTCTGTCCTTACTTGGTGCTACTCTGCACACTTCTGCTTTATCCAAATCTTTAATGTGAGCAGTCCTGGTGAATTATAAGCTATTTGCATGAAGACAAAACCCCTGAGAACAGCAGTTATGAACTCGCCAGCACACAGTGGCATAAAAAAAGATGAAAACGCAAATAATGTAAATGGCTGGCATGTGTCCTCGTAAGAAGGGAGGATGGGGAAGAAACAGTCTAGTCGGGGGCACATGTCAGGACGTGTCCTCGCCAAGGTGCAGTGAGATGATGCGGTGGAGGTCTGTGCTCTTGGGAGTTTCTCAGGAGAGCAGCCAGTGCCAGGAACTCCCCAGGGCAGCCTGGGTGACTGCAGCGGGATGCCACCCAGCTCCTGGAGACAGCACCAGCAAGCTAGCTCTGCCACAGAGAATAAAACCACACCGACACAGTGCTGCACTTCATCTCCAAACCTTGCCTGAAGCACCAAGAAGTCCAAAGTGTGTTGGGGAGCAGACAGGGCATGCAGGTATCAGCCACCAGAGCTGGTGCCTCCATTCAGGGCTGTGAGACCATACAGCCTGTGCTGGCAGTGGTTTGAGCATTTCTGCACTGTATCCTCTGTGATCTACCTCATAGCACTGCCCAGGGTCTGGCTCAGGTGTGCTGTGTAATGCTCCTCCACCTTGCCAAGCCACTGGCCAGACAGGTGATAAAGAGCAGACAAATGCCTCAGTGGTCAAAGACAAAAGGACAGTGTGGGCTCAGAAAGCAAGAATACTTTGTAAAATTATTGATTTAAAGCCAAATGAAGTCCATGCAACCTACATAAAGTTCTGCCCATGAGTTGTGAGAAATGCAACAGACAGGCAGGGGATTAATAAAGCTGATTTCAGAAATGGGATTTCAAGTTGCCTGCATGTTTTTAAAACACACTGTTTCAACTAATTTTCTCCATTTTCCATCATACTATTGAAAAATGGTAGGACAAGTCAGCTAGAAAGTAAATTACAAGGTACAGTGCAACTAATAAAGAAGCAATACCAGATAAACCCGCGTGAGAAGCAGCCAAACACAAATGCAATGTTGGACTTGGGACACCACAGAACTAGTGGAAGATGAACATCTAAGTGTACCCTCTCAACTTTTCAGTCAATTCAGCAGACCTAGAATTTAACTGGATGGACATAACTATTATATTGGATGTATTATACCATATAATTAATGCAGAAGCACATGTAATTGTCCTAGTGTTTCTTCATTTCATTTTGTATTGTCCTTCCACACAAAATTATCCTCAGTGTGGCAAAATGAAGCAGCATTAAATTTGTAAGTTGACATAAGATATTATTTTATACCAACCTTGCACAGTGTGCATTCACAAGGCTCACTAGCAGTAAAGTGAGGTTGAAGAAACCATCCAAGAAAGTCAGAGAGCAGGCAAAGGAGTACTGCCATATTCTCCAAATGGCTTAAGAACCAAGGCAGAGGCAGGGTGGCAGTGGGCAGGAAGCATGCTGTTTAAAATTCCTGTTTGCACAGATAATTTAAATCCAAATTGCTGGCTTCCATCTGTGCTTCTGACTTCTGAGGTTCACCTATGCTCAGTGAGGCAGCCGTATCCAGTCATGACTCAGAACACAGTCTACAAGACAGGAGTCATGTTGCTAAAAAATGTCTTCAGTCTTTGGCTGCTCTTGCTAATGCCAAAGCTTGTTGGATAATTAACAGAGATTATTTTGTTCATCAAACACAAGCAACAAGAGAAGGGGTGGAGTTGTTTTGTGCCCTGGATGATGGGCAGGAGTGTAACCCTGAGATCAGAGCTCACAATTCAATAAAAAACACAACTGTCAAAGCAGTCTTGAGTCTTGCTACAACAAAGCCAATGATACTGTGTGGATAAAAGGTCTCAAAGGAGTTTAATTAATTTAAGCTGACTTATTCCACTGAAACACTGAAGCTGTAGCAATGCTCATGAGTTTGGCTGCACTATTCAAGAAAAGCAAAGTACATTATCCAAAGGTGAAGTGTGGTTGCAAAGAGGATTTTAAGTTATGAATCTCCAGTTTCTCACTTTTCCCTCCCCTATTACCTCTCTTTCTCGCCACATTTTTGTGTCACTCTGTACTGTACCAATACCATGAAACAAAAGCCAACAGTGTAGATGAACCAGAATAAAAGATGCAATAAAGAAACCAGCATATTGAAAAGAGATGCACAAAGTCAGTCACAAGGATTAAGTGAATAACTTACTGTTGATCCTAATTCTAACCGAAAAGCAAATTTTTGTTGAAATTAAACAAAACCCGATGTTTCCCTCTGCTTTTGCTCTTAAAAAGAGAATCCTGAAATAATTTAATGTTGAAGACAAGATCCAAAGGACAAAGTCCAAAACACTCAACCTGGAAAAGAGGAAGGTGGTGATGTTGGGGAAAGATGCTGTTCCCTCTTCCACAGCAGAACCCTTTCTCTCTTCATATGAGCTCTCTGAGGACCTGATTTCCACACTAGGATGTGCGCTGAATTGGCTTTGGGGAGAAGGTAGGATGTGGATTTTGTCACTGTAAGGAAAGAAGGAAGAAAACATGGGACATTTTCCTGCCTGAAAATCTAGGTGATAAACGCTGAAAAGTGAAAATGCCAGTTACACTAGCATCTGACCCTGAACCCTATTTTTTACCTATTTCTAAATTTACCCTATTTTCAGGAGATGCCAGACAGTTTCCCCCATCAAACAATGATGAGGTCACAGGGCTGATAACACTGTAGTGACAGACCCCAAATTACTGCATCATGCTGGAATGTGACTTTCTCAATAATACAGTACACACGGGCAAAGGCAGGGTACCTAGAATCTAACAGTTTAAGTAGTAATCAAATTGAAGAGAGAGTGGTAAAACACTTCTGTTTGGTTAGGGTGGAGAGACTGGGCTTTACCACTGCTCTTGTTAACTGTCCTGGCTGCACTGAGACAGCTCAAGTAGCCTACAAGGATGCTGGGGAGGGACTCTTCATTAGGGGCTGTAGTGATAGGACAAGAAGTTCTTCCCTGTGAGGGTGGTGAGGCACTGGCACAGGTTGCTCCGAGAAGCTATGGCTGCCCCATCCCTGGCAGTGTTCAAGGCCAGGTTGGATGGGGCTCTGAGCAACCTGGTCTAGTGGAAGGTGTCCCTGTCTGTAGCAGGGGGTTGGAACTGGATGGCCTTTAAGGTCTCTTCCAACTCAAACCATTCTGTGATTCTATGATAATCGGATGTGATGGTTTCAGTGGAATCCTCACCTGAACACAAGACGTGGGCAGTGACATAATCCCTACGGTGGATCCCTCGTCTCAGTCACCTCACAAGAGAAGACATGGGCAGTGACATAATCCCTATGGTGGATCCCTCGTCTCAGTCACCTCACAAGAGGCACAGAATATTGTGTGGGTATCTCCAAACCAGTGTCAAGCCAGTTTCTTCCAGGGAGTACTGATCAGGAAGAAGAGCTGGGCTGTACTATCTGGCATCACTGGGCAGCTTCACTTCCTGGTGCTGCTGAGCACTCATGCATCCCGCTGAAGTCAAAAGGCTTTGCACTTGCTGACAACCACAAAAATAAAACAGCTGGTCTTGCTAGTTGTGAGAAAAGAAAGGAAAAAAAAAAAAAGACAAAAAGGATAAAAAAAAAAGACAAAAAGGATAAAAAAAAAAAAGGTGCTGTTCTCCACTTTTGCATGGCCTTAAAGCAATTTTCCAAAACAGACATCACCGTGATAGCATCTTGGTGTCTTTGTTCAGGCTGTAAATATGCCGTAAGGAGATGAAAATTCAGTCTGATAGTGTTACTGGGAGCCTCAGTAACACTACCCAAGAGAAGACAATAAATAGCAAAGGAAATCGGACCTCAGCCTCAGCCTTGCACTCCAGCAGATTTCAAAAGGATAACCATCAGAAAATTGGCCATTAAAGCAAAGCACCTGATTGCCTGCTGACAGACAGGAACGCACTGCTGAATGACCCAGGGCCTAACGACTTGAAGTATCTCAGCAGCTCAGGAAAATGTCATGGCTAATCTCGAGGCAGATGAAGTATCTAAAAGCAGTAAGTAGGTTAGTGCTCCATGGTCTGGAGCCAGCAGCCAGTCACGAATGATCCACACAAATTCAGGCAGAGTCTGAGCAACACCTTCATTTCAGAAATGCCATCGGACAACACATACATGCTCCAAGATGATTTGAATGTTAAAGAGTAATACTAAACTGGGATTTTCTAAAGTAATCTTCACCACAGGATAATGAATGGGAAAAATAGATTATCTGTGTAATGCTCAAAGAAGGTAAAATAGAGGATTTGGGGTCAGAGAGCAGACGGAGCACAGACCTGGAATGCAATACAGAAGGACAGGAGAATCCACGTACCTGACAGTGCAGGTCAGCTGTTTTAAGAGATTTTTTCTGTACATTGTTGGTATATTTCTGTGTATATTCTTTCACCTTATGTGACTTTTTTTTCCATGCTGTGAAAACAGTGTGGGCCATGTGGGGAGAACAGAGTGGAGAAGGGAGAGGATGAGGCAGGCTAGAGCGGGGAGCAAAGAGGATGACTGCTCGCAGTCCTCCTCTCTCCTTCATCCTTCTGTCTCTCTCACTTATTCAAGTAATAAACCTGATCTTCTTTTATGACAAGGTGACCCACTTAGTGAGTGAGGGAAAGGCTGTGGATGTTGTCTACCTGGATTTTAGTAAATGACATTTCCCACAGCATTCTCCTGGAGAAATTGCTATTCTATTCTATACGCTATTCTACTCACTATGCTATGCTATTCACTATCCTATGCATAACTAAACTATGCTCCTCATAATGTGGCACAACCCTGGCAAATACTCACTCTGTCACTCTGTGCTGGCCTTCACAGCAGCAGTCCCAGCTGCGAAGACATGCCTTTTTCTGTGTTAAGATGATAAAATGTCAAAACACAGAACTCAGTATTAAAAAAAATAGCTGAAATAAACAGGAATAATAACACTGAAGAAAGGCTCTTTAGATTAAAAATTAATGGAGCTAGCTAACAGGCACTAGCACATTGCTGCAGGGCTCCCGCATACCCATGCGGGGACTTGCTCAAACAGAGAGGATTCAAAGGATGGATGCAAGAAGGCATTGGGGAGATACCACAGTATTAGAGAAGCAGATAGCATAAACAGCGAAGATTTTGATTAAAAAGAAACAACAAACCAGCAACCCTCAAGCCCTCTGGTGCTGACTCGACACAACAAATTTTGAATTCACCAAAGTGGATCTGTTTTCTTTAGACTTACGTCAAACCAGGATTTTACCCTGCCAAAAATATTGACAGTAAACAGTTTGGAGAAAAAAATGTCACATATTAAAAGAAAAGATAAATATTTATAAAGAACAAAGCAAATATAATTCCTTAATACTCACTGAGGGAAATGTGTATAAGAGAAACATAAGTGTATCTATCGAGGAGAATATTTGATTTATCCTAAGAAAGGAAAATGTCTGTATTGCCAGCACAGTGCTTGCCTTTCCAATATAACCTTCCTAAAAGATCAACAGCTGTCCCTAAACTGCCCCAGTAACATGCCTGTGACTGTTAATTACCATTCTGCTCTGATTTTTAAAATTAAAGGGATACTACCAGTTGAACCACATATATTTTTCTCCCAACCAAATGGGCTTTAGTATTGCTAATATAGAAACATTTCTCAGTGTATAATGAAAAAGAAAAAATGGAAAGCATTTTTCCATATTTCATTTTTCATTGGCACCTTGTGTTAAATGAGCCAGGACAGCCAGCTATGCAGTCAATGTCCCTGTATATTTATTGAGTACATCAGCAGGAGAGAGAAAAACACAGCTTTAAGCCTGAAAAATATAACTGGAAATGTTCTTATTAATGAGAGAGGATGAGGGACAGGCCTTAATATATGAAATTATTGTAATCTCGCTCTTGAGCCTGATTAGATTTCAAGTTGATGCCTCCCTTGAAGTAGAAACCTTCCTTTAAGTAACAACCAGGCATCAGTCGATGGTTTCAGGGATTGGGTATTTTAAGCATGGGCAGGTGAATCCACCTTGGAGGATGCAGGGAACAGAGCAGGAATCCTGCCACCTCCCAGCTGAGAAAGTTATGAAGCCTATTTGACAACACTGAACCTTTTCATATAGACAAACTGATATGATTTCCTCCGAAGTCTCCAAGGAAAGCGCCAAGGAACTTGCCTGCACTAGGTCCTAGTGCAGCCTGGACTACAGGAATACAGCCACTGTCCTCAAACAGGGTAGGGAAGGTTTTGACCACCAGCTGGTGGTTGTCAGCTAGCAAGGTCCATACCCTACCTAAAGTAACAGCATGGCTACTGGAAGGCTCTCAAGACAAAGTATTAGAGCATAAAATCATATTATTACTCCCCTCTTGCATGTGCTTGAGGCTCACAGATTTGTTTGGCAGAGCTGTCCTTTCAATGAGGGGAGGACAGCAGCATTACAGAACTGTCTCATAGTGTGGTGGTGGTAGGAGAATACTCAGGCTGTGTGTGCTTCAGATCTGGGTTATAGTTTTGTTTAGAAATGAACATAAAAATAATCGGCACACACCTCAAATAGGTCAAAACCTTACTTTTTTGATATTTCTGTCAGGGACCTGGTTTTGCCCCAAGGTTATGATTACCGAGTTTCCTATACAGGCCCCTTAAACTTAGAGTGTGTGAAGAGCTGGTGCTACAGGAAAGAAAGGATAGTCTCTTATAGCTTCAAACTTATCAAAGTAATTAAAATATTAAACTGTGCTGGTATACATGTCATTGAGAAAAGAAAAAAAAAAAAAAAAAAGGAATGATTGTTTTAAACTCACCAGTTAATCTTTCAGTAGTTTAGGAAGACTATTCTCCTGAAATATTTTTGAAAGGTAGATTATTCTTGATGCCTATGATTCTTCTTCCACATTTGCCAATGAGCTTTCATAATGTGTCCATGGCACTGTACTCATCCAAGAGTCATTACCAAAAAATTGAACCAGTCAACTAAAATTCACACCAATAACCCAAAGCATAAAACAACTGCTAGCAGTTATTGGCTAGAACAACGAGGAGGAACAAACAGTTTAGGGAAAAAAACCAAGTAACTATTGCGAGCAAGGGTTCACTAATACCCAGCATCCTTTGGCCACTGATAGAGACTATCCAGCTGCAATGACTCCAGTGTCTGACACAACAGCTACAGGTTCATGTAAAATGGAGAGGAAAACTGCTGAATTTGAACCATTTATACAGAGAAATACAACACATGGCTCCTGTGTGTCCCTCCAGTCGTCCGGACACTGGTCAGTCACTCCATGATAGGCAACCATGCGGTAAGGAACAGAATTGACATTAGAGCCATTGTCACTTCTTCCAGCCAACACACAGTCAATTCAGCCTGTGAAAATTGCACTGATCTACTTGCTTGGGAAGTTGTCTTTGTGCTGACAAAAATAAAAACACTGTAGAGTGAAAACAGTTCACTGGCAAAAAAAAAATTGTGATTGTGCAGGTAAAAAGAGTACAATCAATCTGCTTTGAAACAAGTTTTCTAAAATACGGCTTTTGCTTGTTGCTTTACATTAATCCCATAGAGTTTTTAAAGAAAAAAAAAAAGGAAGCCAGAAACAATACACACTTCAGTCCCTCAGTCCAGTGCAAAAGGCCTACCCTAATAAAAAAAGGATTAACAAAGCTATAAAACATTAAATGGCAGAACACTGTTTAATTCAGCTGACAGGAACATGGAGGAGAACCCATTACTCTGCAATTTCAAGTGTGTGCAATTTATTTTAAGATGATGCCCTTGTGGCAAAAGCATCCCAACTTTCACAACAGGCTGGATGGTAATTCTGACACGATTTCAGCTTGATGCTGCACAAAGCACAGCGCTACCGTGTATGATGCCAAGGGCAAAGAAGAAACACTGAAGAACACAAATTTCTGAACAAGTTTCCAGCAAGGAAGTTCCTGCAAGGCTATATGAGGAATCACACAGCTCCCACCAGGGATGGATGCTGGGATCATTCAGAAGGGATGTTTCAGTGTCGAGCTCCTCAGATTCCCACTCTCTAAGGCATGGGGGAGAGGAAGGCAGAAGATGGGAGATTCTTGGGCAGCCTGAGCAGACACCCCCAGCTACACTGCATATACAAGCAGGTATGTGCATGCTTGCCAGTTTGCTTTGCTCTGTCTTCAATTCAGTAACACCAGTGAAGTTCTGAAGAAAGGTAAAGCTGTGGTTATGGTGGTAGCTAGCAATTATAATCTACATAATTACGAGTTGATTGGCTTGATGTTGCTCTTGGCCAGAAGCACTGAAAGCGTGATAGAAGACTAGATAAGTAAATAATTAAAGATTGGCCTGTTAACTAATGCAGTATTTTATGCAAAAAAAAAATCCACAAAACAGAATGACACAAAATCAATATTTCAAACCATCTTTGCTCAATGGTAGGATCAAGGTTAGATGGTAGAAGTAACTACGTCAACATAATGCCATTAGTAGCTTTGTTTATTTCTAACTAGTGTTATGATTACTAATTTAAATAGTATCTCACAAATTACATATAGCATTGTCAAATCAGCACCATAAACCACGACAGATTTCACTATGTGACTTCAGCAAGGAATCATGAAGAATGGCTGGGAGGTTGGAGCTAGATGATCTTTATGGTCCCTTCCAACTCAAGCCATTGTATGATTCAACGATGTTTATCTGTCCCTTTTAAACATCCTGATTAAACAACTGCAAGAATTTATTGTGGATGAAACAAGATATTGTTTCCCTTATTAAAAAATCTCTTAGGACAGCAACTTCTGTGAGAAATTCAGCCTGAGGCAGCCACCAGCATAGCAAACTTCAGCGGAAGTGGTTAAAGCTTGCCAATGTTAGAAGCTGCTGAAGGTAAAGTGTTATGCCAAGACTTGTCAGGCAACCTTGACTATGGGTATTCTTAATCCTAAGTAGTTCCCCAGGTGCACAGAATATTGCCACACAACCCCCGCTGTAGCACCAGCCCTTCCGACAGTAAGGCAAGGGCTTGCTTAATCATTATCTTGCTCACTGGGAACCTAGAAAATACAGAGTTCAACCTTCCCTGCCTTGAGGAAGGCCAAGCTGGTATATAAAAGGTGTCCTCAGAGTGACCTGGGCTGGAAGGAGCCAGGATAAGACCCAGGGAGGGCTCAGGTCTGTCCCTCAAGGAGCCCACAGCACCAGTCCTTGGGGAAAGGGGACTCTCCCTGCACTAACCCAGCCTCTCTCTCCATCACTCAAATCCTTCCTCCTCCTGCATGGAGGCTTCTCAATAGTCAGTGCCATTCATGATGTTGTTTGCATCTATTTTTTTTTTTTTATTTTTTTAATTTGCTTTTAACCATGGCACAGTTTTAACAACACACTGCCTGACAAGTACTTTTTGTTGCTCTTTGGATATGATATGCACTATCAACCACTGAATAAAATATACAGATAGTGAAGCTGTGAGCAGCATGACCTCAACTTTGCTTTCCCACAAATACAATTTTGCTTGTATGTTTTTACTTATTTTTAGGACCGCAGCAGGTTAAATCTGCCTCAGATTGGCCCACCTGATATAAATTATATAAACCCATTTTTCAAATGTGATGTATTTTGCTTTCATCTTCTCAAATCTGGCTCAAAATACAAATGTAGTAAAAACAGGTTTTGCAAAATCTAGGGCTGGTATAAATCTTTCCATTCAAGATGCTTTTAATGCTCTACTGAGAACCTTTCTCTTAGCATACCAATGCTTCCCTGCAGCCCCTGCAATGTGAGCATTGCAGCACACTGCTACTACATGAAAGCCTGGAGATAAAACAGACTAAAAATGGGCTACAACAACTCCCATTATTCCACCCAAAAGAAATGCTCTCCACTATCACCAGATTCCTGCCACTGGGTTATTTATTTGGCTTTTTTCCTCCACGCGTGTGTCTAAGAAGTGACCCATTTCTTTTCTGTATTCACATTCATGGTGGAATATAAGCCTCCTTTTTAACCACTTTGTCATTTTTCTTCTACACGTTTTCAGTTCCCCAGTGCTTTAACTTCATCTATCCTGATGAGACTTGGGACCACAATACAGCTCCTGCTCTTTCCTGACAGCAGTTTCAACTCCATGTGTCAAAGAATGTGTTTACTAAACACATTGGTTTTAACCTTAGAAGACTGAGGAAAGCATGAAAACCAAAGTGTTACTTTCAGCATCCTTGACCCAACCATAGAGCATAAATTCGCATAATGCTATAAATTAAAAATGAGCAAGGCACACAAAGGAATGTGAGACAGAGTGTATCATAAAACCATTTTAGTACTAATTTTCAGTTATGTGGCTTTCTTTGGCATGGTAATAAATCACAGAAAGCCACTCAGATTGCCCTAGTCTTGGCAAAATAATTGCCTGAGAATAGGTTTCCACAGTCTCAGGTCCAAAGCGTGATGAACAGTAAATTGAACTGCATTTACTCATTTGAGGAAAAATACTGTTTCCCTGGTTTCCTTCAGAGCCACCTTTTGAATTAAAATCCAAAGATTTGGGGAAGTTGGTGGCTGTGAAAATACCTTCATGCAGGCTCTGAATGATAAGTCAGGCAAAGGCTTGATTACTTTTTGAAAGCAGCAGAGCCATCGGTCACCGGGGTGCTCGCTGTGGTCCCACCACATCTGGGCCATGCACTGCTGGCCCGATGGAATCCCTGCCAGTGAGATGCCATTCAACTAAGTCCAAAAGAAAAAAAGAACCAAACATCCACATGAAAGGAGGCTCATGTTTTTTTTACTTTTAACACTGGGGAGCTCTATCAAAATGCTTCCTTCATTCGAAGGACAGATGTGTATGAAGCGTCTACCCTGATACCCAGGACTCATGCAGAACAGGGTTCCTGAGAGGTTCCATGCCCTTTCTGCTACTAGCAGTGAAGCTGATATTAATGCCCATTTTCCTAATCAGTGGCATGATTCAGGGAGCAGCCAGGCTGCCAGCAACCCCAAAAGCAAAACCTTGTTTAGATCTGACTGTAGCTGGAGCCAAGTCAGTGTGCAAGAATAAAATCCCAACCACAATGTGGGATCTTTCCTCTTCAGACAACTTTCCTCTACATATTCTGAATTTATTGTTTGTTGGTTTCTTTTCTCATCCTTTCTTTTCAAGTAGCTGATGGGAGGGATTTTGAGCTAACATAGGGCTATTGTTCTGACATACTTCGGGAGGCTGGTGCTGCTTGTGCTGACACCCCTTATAGCTGGTGCACAGGAACAGGTGGTTCCTGACCTACCACAGACCTTGGGAGAGATGGTTCATTTAACAGAGATGCTTGTTTTCCCTCCAGTGATGCTAAAAATTGCCTGGACAACCAGCCTGGAGGGATGGGAAACCTATGGCTGATGTGACTCCAGCAACCAGAGGACCTCAGCTTGGACACAACCTCTGATGTAGGCACTGGGTGTTGCAGGATCAGGCAGCTGAGTCTTCCAGCCCAGGTAACTAATTTCCAACAGAGGAAGAATCAAGTTACATGACCTAGTTTAAAATTCAGATCTAAGATACTAAAGATAACATAGGAAGTTTGTCTCAATCCAGTGCATTCATTGCACAACATGGGTATATCATGGCAGGGGTTGCACATCCTCCCTGAGTCTGTGGTCTTGTGCAGGAACATCACAAAGCCCCTTCCTGCTTGAGAAAAGGAACAAATTTCAACACCCCTCTGTACTTGGGTTGCTTGAAGTTGCTTGAGACTCTGGTCTGCCCACCCTGGTCTCTCAGTTCACTGGGTGTACCAAAAGAGAAGAAATTCAAACCTAATTGCAAACTTCAAATTGAAGAGATTTTCTGCCTGATGACTCTCCGAGGCCTTTCTCAAAAGCATACTGACAGATGCCTGCAGAGAAGGGATTTTTACATTTTGCACATAAAAATATCCTCAAACCAATGAAATAAGCTGTATCTCCTATTTTGTTACCAACCTTCCTAGAATCAAAACCAGATGCCTTAAACCATGATTCTACCTCAAAAGATGTATGTCTTTGGTAATCTGTTATTGAAGCAGAAGTAGCATCACCCAACAACACGTGAGCCTGCAGCATGCTCAGCCCATCATCTTGGCACACTGAGACACAGCCAAGCCTACCTGTCACGAGGAAGCTGCACCGGCCAGCACCTGCTTCATTGATGATGTTGCAGTTGTAGATGCCATAGCTGTCACGAGAGAGGCTGTTGACAGTGTACTCGGTGGAGTCCTGCATATCGAACTGGCCAGTGCGCAGCAGCTTGCTGCCCAGGCGCCACTCATAGGTGAGGACCCGGGTGGGATATGCCCTCAGGACCCGGCAGCTCATGGTGATGCTCCGGCCTTGGCCTTGCCGAATCTCCAGGAAGGTGGGCTCCACGGCAGGGGGGTCTGCAGGAAACAGGAAGGGAGGGCAGGAGATTTGTAAGTGGATTAGCATGGGAGGCAGAGTTCATTGGCCACTGCTGAAAGGCTAGAGCACCACAGCATAACCCGGTATCCATGAGAGGAGAACTCAATAACGGTAAGTACACAACCTCAGTAGATGCCAATCAGCTAGTAACAGAAACATACACATCCAAACCACTGAATTCTGCTTATTGACTTTTTTCTGCTGAGTACTTAAACACATGGTGCTGCTTCACCAACGTTATCACTCGAAAAAATGTGAGAGGTACCACGCCTGTGCAGACCAGGAGGCTCAGCCCCTCCAAACCTCACAGGGGAACCATGGACTCTGACACATGGGGCTTTCTGAAGGAGGAAAGGGGAGAAAAACAGGCTTTACTTTGTTTAGATAAAGAGCACAAGGTAACGATGACCCTGGCACAGAGTTGAGGCAGCGATTCTGTTTGCTTGGGCAACTAACTTTGCAGTGGTAGATGAATCAACAAACCAGCACAGACCCACCCCTACTTACTCCATCCTGGCAGCTGCCTTCAGGTTTCAACAAATTTATAATTCTATGTTAATCTTTTCTATCCATTCAGGTGGTAGTTTTCATATTCCAGTACGCACAGAATGGGCAATTTTCACATAACTTGAATTAAACTGCATTTTAAATAATTTAGATTTGCAGCTACAAATTCTGACTTCTGATTCAATTTTTTTGATTCCATTATTTTGTATTTTGAGCAAAATACACAATAAGCATAGCCAACAAACAGTATATGCAAAAAAGCTAACTTTATCCTCCCATCTGCCTTTTGATAACTTAATCATTGCAGAACAACATGGGCAACTTGGACAGAATAATGCTGGTAGTCAGCTCTTGTCAACACAGCTATTTAGACCAGGTAATGTGCATGAAAAACATGCATGTGTTTGCAACTGGATACAAAACAGTGAGTGACAAGACATTCTGGCTCTTTAAAAAACACAGTTCAGTTTTCAGCCTATGAGAAAGAAATTCTGAAAGCCTCCTGTGCCAGTAAAATACATTAAATCTTTGCATCCATATTAAAAGAGCTGTTACAGACATAGAACTTAAAAATATAAATTCCCTGACAAGCTCTGCAAAAGAACAATCTTCACAGAGTCCACACCATGCTCCTTTCAGAAGGAACTCACATCATTATCTCCCCAAGAGCATGCTGTCCTCAGGTTCTTCATTGGTTGGTATCTCCATCACAGATACCAACAATCTTCAGACACTTGGTGTTTAATTCTCTGCATAACAGAAGTTGTAATCAGATTCCCTCGGTTCCTGTAAACTAGGAACCATACTTGCACATGTACTGCTGCTCACCATCTCTGGCTTAGACAAGAATCCAGCCTAACACAGCGTACTTGAAATTAAGATAAATTTTGGAGACTGTCATATTTAGACAACATTGCTTAGAACTCATGACATCCAACTATCGTATTTTAGCTCATTGCAACAATCACCATTTATCTTCTGTCATGAGCTAAGTTTGGAATTACTGGAAGAGGCCTACCACGATTTGGCAGCAAGGTGAGCACAGAGGTAGAAGTGGTGAATAGCATCAGAGGTGGGATACAAGGCTCGGGTACAGGATGATGAAATGGCAGGTTATTAACTCTGAAGACATTTGTCCTTTTCTGAGATTCCCCCCAAAAATGGCTGATAAAGAAGAGATGACATGGAAACTACTGATTCAAAACCCCATCGATCCCAGCCTGACCTTTCCTCTTTGTAGATTAAATATCATATGACTTTGTATAATTGTGAAGCCAGCTTCTTAACTGGTACATGCACTGCAGCACATCCACAGATAACTGCAAATAAAAGACCAGAAACCCTAAATCGTCAAAACTGCAACCCTTCTTTCCATTGACAATATCCCCCTATTTTGTGTCATCAGAAAATTTCATCACAGGGGCACTATTCTTTGTCCTCGGGTGCAGAATAAAAAAATATGAAAAGAAGATATATTCATAAGAAATTCCACTGGTCTCTCTCTCCAGCCTGATGTTTACCCTTTCAACACAAGCCAGTAGTGTCTTCATCTGCCCTCACTGTACAATTTCTTGACCTTATTCTGCTTCACTAATAGTTTCCCAAGGCAGTAGCTTTGCAGGGAATTGTTGGCTTAAAGATAAGAGTTATTCTTGGGAAAGAAAATGTGCCAGATAACAGCTTTCTTCTAAGAGAGAGCTATTCAGCTAGTCAAGCCTGATCTGCCTTTCACAGATTTTTGTCTTTTCCTCTAACCACCTTGTCGTACAATTATACATACTTTCCAAATACCTTCTAAATTATGATATATAACAGATATCAGAAAAACTACTAATCAAATTTACTAATATTTACTCTCATCTGGTCATTTCTCTACCCTGAGTAAGCTCTCCAGGTTTTCTTCCCATTTCGGCCATGATAATTCCAAATCCAGGACCCTTTTCAGCCTTACAGCCTTTGCCCTCACAGCCGGCACCATAATATACATTTAAATCCAGGTAAAATTATCCCAAACTGTTAGTTGGACACGGATTAGCCAATGAAATAATACAACATAAGGATGGTCAAACAGCATCTGACTGAAAATCCTTCTGGCCCAGGATCCTCCACTGATCCTGAGAGCATGGGGGAGAGAAGAGCACAAGAGGACAGAGGGCACTGGGGAACCTTGGGATGGAAAAGTTCTGAAAGCTATGTGTGTTGTGTGTTGAATACCCTGAATCATGCTATTTTCATTTCCTCCCATTACTTTTAAGCCCATTCAATATTTGAATTCCCATACCTTGCCTACTATTTGTCAAAATGTCCTGTTCTTTTGTTTGTGTTGCCATTTCCATTTGATGAACCATATTCAGTGAACAATATTTCTCTGTCCACCTCTCCATGGCAACTCTGCTTTAATGACTTTCAGCATATATTGGTATTCAGCCCCCTCTTTCATCTTTCCCTGGTTTATTTACTTATAAGATACTTTAGCCTTATAAATAGCTTTTAAATAAAAGTTTGCCCTGCCTTTAAGGTCAAAATAGTCTTTAAAATACAGAATTTCCATCTATCCATGAACACATGATACCCAGTGACAGAAAGACAAAATTAACTTTGGTTGCTCATTTCGGAGTTACACTTTCGCAGGCAATAACTTTAATGAAAAAGGAAAGGGATGCTAAAAACTACAATATATGTAGAGCTAACAGTTTATTTTCCTTTTTATTTTTTTTTGTTTTTACAAGATAGTGACTTCACAGGTAGTGAAGGTGCTACTGTCTCAGGCATCTTCTCAGAGTAATGATGCTCAGAATGAAACTTACTTTGTAGCTGTTTGGAAATCGTATGTCTTTAACTCATTTGCATTAGCTCTTCCCCAAGGCTTTAGCAATTTGATTTAATTTACTTTGCTGTACTTATTCCTATCTTTCATAATTCTAGTATTAGTTTTTGAAAAATACATGGAAAAGCCGCAAAGGGAGTACAGTTCATTCTCTTAAACAATTATCTTTAGGAAGCAAACGGTCTGAAGTTAAAACAGGCTTTATATTAATGTTTAATGAATTTTTTAGCCTAAGTACATTCACGTCTTAAGGATTATAAAATGGAAAATGAAGGCTCCCTAGCTATCAAGAGAAAAGACAGCAAGATGTTTGTTTGTTTTAAACCAGACAGCTGCATCTCACGGTGCAGATCATATCACGGTCTTTATTGTAAGATATGTTACGAAGAAAACATATCATTCAGTGAATTTATTTTGGCTGTGTGGCCTTGAGCAGAGACTTTACCTGCTGATTTGGTTTCTCCAATTTGCATTGTAGCCTAAGCAAATTATTAGTTTCTCTCTTCCAGCTTCTCTCTTCCAGCTCTAGCAACAGGACTACATACGAAAAGCTGATGCCACTGCTTCAGCTTCTATAGTATTTGTGGAGACTATTTATTTGATTTGCCCAATAGGAATGTTATTCTAACAACAATCTATGTCAGCTACAGAGACGGAGTAAACACTCTTGGGGTAGGATTTGCACCACAGAAAGCCACATCAGCAAATAAATCAGGTGAGGTGAAACTACTGTATCAGTGGGCAGAGGGTCTAGGTGGGCTGGGGACCTCACAGCTGCCTTGCAGATCAGCCTGTGATGGACCAGGCGATGCAGGAGGTGAGACTCACACCCTCCCAGCCAGGGAACGGTCCTAAACCAGTGTGTGTGTAAAACACCAGTGAAGCTGACATGAGTTAAGCAAGCACTATTTCCAATATCTGATTGAAACATACTGTAAATTATTTTATTGCCTGAGGGATCTGCAGTGGAAAGCCAGTCATTCTAGCTTAAAAGGTAGCCTTTCTTCTTTCCTTCTCTTTTTTTAAGTTATTGAGGGCATGTTTGCCTGTGAGGGAAAGTTACTTGCTAGGATTTGTATATTGCTGGTAATGAAGGCTTGGTATAGGCAGTCAATTTTATTGTTTTAATTTTGTGTTTATGCCTGTGCCTCTGATATATCATGCCCAGGATATGAAGAATCCTCTCAGGAAAATTGTGTGGCATTTCTTCAACTTCCAGCAGAGGCAGCACTTCGTCTCCCAGGCCACATCAGCAAGTATTTTATAGGTTACAAACTAGATATTATATATTCTGTTGTTGGCAATGGGATTTGTGTGCTTTTATAACTAAAAAAATATTCCTTAATATGTATGTGTAAGTATACCAGAACTAGATGCATGGAATTCTGCTGTCTGATATGTGCTTGTATAGATCAATGGAGTCAACATAAAATATACAATGTCTACTCAAATATTGTAATGGGTTTTACCTTCCTCCAATACCATTTGTTCTGAACCTAAAAATAAAGGCAGTCTGAGCACTTTTGTTTGATTTACAGATCTGCAGACTTCCTTGGTGAAGCTGCTCAGAAAAGCCGCAATCCTGGATTGCTTGTAGAGGTAAGTCAGTAGACTTGACAGTAAAACTTTGGGTTTTTTCTTAAAAAAAAATAAATTATAAACAATATACCTTAGCAAAAGCTCTTAAAAAAAAAAAAACCAACCCCAAGCTCCCATAGATTAGGGTGCACTGGTGTAGATGGAGGGAGGGAGGATGAGGAGCTCTTCTTGTCTGTTAGTAAAGGACTTGAAGACAGGAGACACAGGAAACGAAGTGCTACTGAGTTTACAGTACCTTGGCTATTATCAGATGTTGATGTGGACTCCCAAAGACTCGCAAAGACACAAGCTGCTCACCTTCATGGGCAATATGGCAGACTGCAATGCTGGGGGCATCACCAGTAGTTAAAATCTGAATCTGGCTAAGAGGAGCTGCAGAAGAATACTGCAATAGGGAGTAAATCAGTAATGAAACCCACGCATGTGATGAATTCATCAATTGCAAAGGAAACCCCAGTTCCCAATGAAGCCCAGTCTAACGGAGCCTAATTAAGTGGAGCCTTTCAGGAAGGAGATCTTGGAGGTTCTGTGGATATTTCTCTGAAAACAGCTCTGTGTTCATTAATGGTGCAAACAGCTGGTGATGTCCAGAGCTAACTGAAAGGAAGAGACTCAGTGAAACTACCATGCGGCAGGTTTAAGGCAAGTATCAGGAACTCTTCCTTTAGACAAAGTACTGCAACCATTTGGACAAATTGCCATTTTTTGTTCTGGAGTGTAAGACCTGGCTGGGCACGATATGCCCAGGAGTGGCTGTTAAAACCGGTAGTGGGAATACAGCCTCCAGCAGATCACTGGATGCTGAAACAAGCTGGGGAAAGATCGCTCTATTCATCTGCACTGCAGGACTCATTACGATGCTGGCAAAGCCTTACACAATTTCCACCCCTTCATAGTCGTCATTCCCATGTCTCTCCATCCTCCAGCTGTTCTTTCCAGGCACCTCCAACTATTCTGAAGATTATTTTCATATGCAATTGAAAACTAAAATGAAATAGCACTTTAAGCTTTCCAGCTCCTGACTTGGTTTCATTTAATGCAGTAGAAAACAAAACACCACCAAAAAATAAATTCAAATCAGCTTCCTGGCTACCATGGAGAAGCAGCCAGGCAAATGGCAACGGCTGAAGAGCATACCTACTCCAACAGTGCTCCTTTCCAAGGGATTTGTATAAATACTCAGCTGGGACCATTAAACTCCTCTCAACCTAGGTCTGGCTAAAACTATCCACTAAAAACCCTCTGATGGCAAATGATGTGTCAGGCAGTGTAGCTGGGAACAGACGGCAGCTCTGCCTGCAGCATCCACCCTGCCAGCCCTCCCCTCCACTGTACTTCTCTGATGATGAATCCACCAAAGCTCCCTGAACCCCAGACCTTTTTCTTGGGGAGGCAGAGGAAGGAGAAGCACCTTGACCAGCCCATCTGCTCTATTAGGAGTTGCTGGTGACCTGCCTTTGCTTCGGGCATTGAGAAGACTGCACAAGTCAGCCCTTTCTTCACGCCGTTTAAAAACACTCTCAGAGACGAGAATGGTGGAAGAACTATGCAAGTCTAGACAAGTAAATTACTTAGTCTTCACAACTCTTAAGTGATTTACAGCTGCTGATATCCCTTTATATACGCAGGACATCATCTCTATCAAAATGCCTCCAATAGCTTTGGGAAGTAGGTGGATAATGGAGAATCTCAACACCAGTCTGACGGTACCTTTTTACAGCTAACCACTGTATTTTTCTAGATAAATAAAAATCACATATGCAGACATCTGCAAAAATCAGCCCCACAGACTATAAATAACATTACGGTTTAAAGATAACTCATCACAGAATAGAATCATAGAGTTTGGCTTGGGAAAGACCTTTAAGAACATCAAGTCCAATCATTAACCCAGTGCTGCCAAGCCCACCACTAAACCAGGTCCTTAAGTACCACATCTACATGCTTTTTAAATAACTCCAGGGATGGTGACTACACCAGTTCCCTGGGCAGCCTGTTCCAATGCTCAACAAGCCTTTTGGGGAAGAAATCTTTTATCCTATTTAATCTATACCTCCCCTGGCACAACTTGAGGCTATCTCCTCTTGTCCTGTTGCTTAATATGGGGTTTGGTGGTAAAACTGAGATTATGGGTCATGATATTCCTTTGGTTCCCACAGAGACCTGTGGAAAGTGAGAGCATATATACCTAAATAAATGAAAAAAAATAATGCATAGGCTCTATGAAGATGAGATATCCTAATAATACTGAAGAGTCAGGCAAAAAAAGAATCATGGAAACACACTTTTGAGGCAATGGGAATGTTCTTATAGTGCTGGCCTTAAAGATCTTGAGCAATCTTTTAACTAGACAAAAAATTCAAAAGAATTTGACCAGATTGTAAAAGCACACTTCAGAATTCATGTGTTTCTGGAATCTATAGTGTAGTCAAATCTGTGGTTTTACTTCACTACTGGATTGGGTGTGGAGGTGACTGAGTGAAACCTGAAGCCAGGACACAGAGAATACCAGACTAGATGGCCAGAGAGCTTTAGGAAACTCAAGTACATAATGACTGTGATCCCCATGAAAATGACAACAGTAATTTTGCAGCCAAAGCTTAGATACAGCTATTACAACCTTGGGTAATGGATTTATTCCAGTGAAATGAAAACGTTATGTCTGGAAATAGAAAAAAAGCATTTGCATATCTACCCATAAATTAAAATGGAATTGCAAAACCAACCTGGAATTATGCATTCACAAAACAGTGCTGTGCACAGAAAATGACCAGTGGCATGGAAGGGGAATCTATATTTGCATGGAAATTTGCTTTCCAGATGTGACACATTGAAGTTTTCTGAACTTCTTGGACCAAGGGACAACCACTGAGCCATGGTGTTTCTCCTTGGCATGGTCAAATAAGAGCAATGCCAGGGAAGGGAGTGGACATCATGCTGGGTACCTCCGAGGCTCCACTATCCATGGAACTATTACTGCCATGCAGAATAGTAGTAAATGTCTTTCTGAAGCACACCTTTGATAATTGAGCTTAATTAGGATAGGCAGCACCTAGACCAACAGATGGGGAGGAAACATCCACCATACTTACAGTGCTTAGCAATCGCTGACTTTACAATATACCACTGGAACTGCCTTAATAGCCAAATTTTAAAAATCCACACCTACTACAAATTACTATATTCCTATCAGCACTTAAAAAACATTCCTTATGTAGGAAAGATCTCAGTACTCAGGGTGGGTGCCTGGCCAGCACTAACAGCCAGGGTGCTGTGGGCTTCATCGCAGATACAACTATGGATGCCAGCTGAGCATTTGCCCCAAGCTCTTCTTCAATTTCTGTTTTCTTTCCCAGAAATCCTTGTGAAGCAGTTTTCAAAGATCCTTTTCTTGTTGTGAGACTACTGACTACCACTGCCTGTGGTAAAACTAGTTCAGGTATATTTTCACTACAATAAAATCCGAATAATGTAAAAACAATAGGTATGTTCTAAATAAATAAATCACCAACATTTAAACTTTAAAAAACCCAAACAAATCTAGAAAATTAAATAGATAACTTAGAAAACTGAGTAAGTAGCTTAAATCCTTCAAGCTTGGCAATGAGTATGCTGAGCTATGCACCAGCCGTGCCAGCACTTCTGGTTTGCTGTCAGGTCCATGTCTCTGGGCTCTCCCATCCATCCGTGCTTCTCTCCCTTGGTTGCATTCCCACTGCAAACTCTCTGAGGCAGGACCCATTTTACAGAGGAACATGGCTGTCATCAACACAGCATGATACCTCCACAATGCTGATTACAACTATCCGATAACATCCTAATAAATGAAATATGACAGCACTAACAAGTACAAAAGTATTTTCCTCTGAGCCTAGCAATACCCTGTGTTGCCAAATTCAGTGTACAAGAAGTAATTACTCTGGAAAAAAGAGAACAAGAGAGGTGTATCGCTTCAGCATGCACAGATCTCTTCAAGTCAGTATGAGGAAGCTGAGGATTATATTGCAACCACTCAACATATTTACTTTAGGCTATAGGGGTAAATTTATCAGTCCTACCCATGTACAAAGGGTCAGACAAATAAAAATCTAGTTTTAGCCTCTAGCATTTTTTTTCTTAATTAAAAAAATATAATTTTTTCATGTAATGAAGCTGAACTTCTGCAGAGGATACTTAACTGTGGCTCGCAGAGGAGCCTTTAATTGACAAGTAAGTTAAGCCTTTGAGCAAACACCCTTCCAGCAATTCTGGAGTCAGAGAGGACTGTTTAGTTCTCACCCCAAAATGTAGGGAGCACATTCACACATTTCCTCACTGTGAGCAAGGTCAGGGATGGGCAATGTGCTGCCTGAGATGCAATTTTGGTGATGCAGCGGTTATCCCCTAGGCTTCTACAGCATGCCAGTTACAGAGAATCACATGGGATTGAGTGCGCCCTCAGCAAGTTT
>NW_009919643.1:0-557 GCF_000696875.1 Nestor notabilis
CAAGCCTTTGAACAAATTAAACGAGAAATTGCTCGTTCAGTAGCCCTTGGACCAGTGCGGACTGGGCCAGATGTGAAAAATGTGCTCTACACCGCAGCTGGGGAGAATGGTCCTACCTGGAGCCTCTGGCAGAAAGCTCCAGGGGAGACTCGAGGTCGACCCCTTGGTTTTTGGAGTCGGGGATACAGAAGACCTGAGACCAGCTACACTCCCACTGAGAAGGAGATACTGGCAGCCTATGAAGGGGTTCGAGCTGCTTCAGAAGTGATTGACAGTGAAGCACAGCTTCTGGCACCCCGGTTGCCTGTGCTGGGCTGGATGTTCAAAGGCAGGGTCTCCTCTACGCATCATGCGACTGGTGCTACGTGGAGTAAGTGGGCTGCAGTAATTACACAACAAGCTTAAATAGGAAATCCCAGTCGTCCAAGAATTTTAGAAGTCATCATGGACTGGCCAGAGGTCAAAGACTTTGGGATGTCACCAGAAGAGGAGGTGATGCGTGCTGAAGAGGCCCCACCATTTAATGAACTGCCAGAGAGTGAAAAGCAATATGCCTT
>NW_009919643.1:645-853 GCF_000696875.1 Nestor notabilis
AATCTAATCAGTTTGCAGAGGTGAAAGCCATCCAGCTGGCCTTTGACATTGCTGAACGAGAAAAATGGCCAGCACTTCATCTCTGTACTGACTCATGGATGGTGGCAAATGCCCTGTGGGGGTGGTTGCAGCAATGGAAGCAGAGCAAGTGGCACCGCAGAGGTAAACCCATCTGCCAGGTATGCCACGTAGATGCTCATGTTCCCAA
>NW_009919644.1:0-10805 GCF_000696875.1 Nestor notabilis
TTGCCGGCTGGGTTTGAACCACGACAACCTTACAGCTACCGGAAACTGTGAGGCTCCCACATACATGAAGAAGTCAGAAGTGGGCCCATACCGGCTGAAGATGTGCTGTGGTGGTGATTACAGCTCTTGCTGCTTTTCATTCTCACCATCTCCATTTCTCTGGCTCTCAGAATAATAAATAGCAGTTCCAAAGACGTAAGGATTTGAACATTTTTCAAAAGCATGGTGCCACTCTCAGTTAGTACAAGGAAGCAGTCTTGGATTTGTGACGTATTTCCCAGGAGCAATGTCCCTGTAATAGACCTTTATAGTTGAGAGATAGGTTTTAACATACCAAACTGAGCACATGCAGAGCTTGGTGCAAATAGGGTACTTCTGGTCTAAGTAGCAGCTGTGTAAGTAGGAAGGGGATTGAAATTGCAGTTTTACACTTAGATATCTTAGGCCTGCCTCTATCCGTGTCTAGGTCTAGGTGCTTTATAAACTCTTGATATTAGAAGGACATTTAGCACCTGTTGAAATTACTGACAATATTTTAACCAAGTTAAGCTGTGTTATAACAGCACTCTTCAAACGCAGTGGACTGGAAGGAGAAAGAGGCTTTGCATACTACAGTCTTGTACACTAACTGGCACGAATGTTTTGTTTTTTTTCTGACTGTGAACTCTGAGCAGACTGGAATGCAGATAACAATAATAGAGATGTTAAGTAAGAATCATCAAATAATTTAATGACTGACTCAAGCTTAAATAATTTAACGATTTACTCAATTTTTTACAATACAAGCTTTGTACTGTATTTGTAAAACCAGGATAGATGAATCAATCTGGTACATACCATTTAGTCTTACTGTAAGAACAGGGGCTTATTTCTGAAATTATGCTATAGAAACACTATATAACCTCAGGAGAAGGTTTCATTGATAGTGCTTAGTATTATCAGTGTTATCAACTCAGACTTCTTTAGTTGTAGAAATGACACAGTTAATCTCTTTTAAATTACATGAACTACATGAAGAATATCTTTTAAAAAAATGCACTGAGCTGATTTTGGATCTGCAGGGTAGACATCTTCCTCATTTTTCACTAGTCAATTTTATGATAACAGCTGAGGCAACCATGAACTCTCTTACCTGACTAGCTCGTATTGTCATTACTTACCCTTTCTTCACATCTAACAAATCCATATATTGATTCCTAAACTTCTGGAGGTGATTTGCCTTATATATTTTTGCAAAAATAAAGCAGTCAGATTTGAGATTGTTGACAGAGACAGAAGCAGATAAGTAAAGATAAGTTAAGCCTAGAGAAGTTTAACTTTCAAGGCAGACTTACATTGATTCTATACTCTAATAACTGGGTAAGTGCATAAATAGTATTTGCTTCTTCTATTTCCACTTATACGTCCTGTAGAATATAATCTAGCAGGCACACTTTTCAAATACTTTCAAGATGGGATGTCTTAAGAAACAGAGACAGAAGATTGCTTGGTCTGTGAGTTCTGCCAGGCATAAAATGTGGAACTGGCACAAGAGTTTTGACTGACGCTACTCCGAGCACTGGCGGGAGAAAGAGGATTAGATAGTCCAACAGAGCTTTGAAGTGGAAACTCTAGAAGATTTGAAAGCTTGAAATTGGAGTGATGGTTCAGAGGATCTAAGTCTTGGTGTGTCAAACTCTGTTGCCTATTTAGTAACTATTAGCATAAACTGCAGGTTTAGGATGTTATGTTAGTCTTTAGAATGCCTGTGACATAACCTTAAGACTTTACATGAGTTTTAGCCTAGTTAATTAGTTTAAAGAATTCTCATACGTGTGTTTGTTATTTAGGCCAAAATAATGGACCAAGGTCCTGCTGAGTCTTCTGCTCTTGAGCCTTGATGTTTCCTCTCCTATGCTCACCTGACAGAAGTCAGTAAAAGTGGTTTGGATATTTACTTTACCTCTGGAACTTCTTTACCTCTGCTTTTGAAATTTAGGTGAATCTGTGAAAGTATACATTATCAAGAAGTAAACTATAAAAAGGGATGATTGAACTTCTAGGCTGAGCTCATTTCATTCAAATCAGATTTGGACCATGAACTAGCAACAACATATGCTTCATATACATAATAAGATATAATATGATACAATAAGAAATGCTTTTCTATGTCACAAACTTCCGACTAATTCATAATTATAGAGATCAGTAGATATCTATAGTAAAACAAATAATCAAAAGCATACACAAATTTAAGACTTGTGAAGCTTAAATGAATATATTCATTAATGATTAAAGTCTCTGAAAAATCAGAATGATATTTGGGTGGGAGTTTTTTGTTGTCTCCTTCAGCAGAGGACTATGACCTACTAGCTGGAGGCTGGTTATAAGAAAACACAAACATTAGTAATTTAAAACTAATTTCAGAGTGAGAAGCAGTAATAACTCTTGCTGGGAAAACAACACATTTGTCCCTTAACACTGCAAAATAGTCTTTAATGCTTCTTTCTGAGCAAGAAACCAATGATGCATTCTGGTTTCCCCATTGTTTCTTTACTTATTGGGTAGATATATCTCTACTTGGAGTATGGGGTTGTTCTTTAATTTTTACAGTAACTGTAATCTGAAATTTTGATTCTGAATGGAACTCTCTTGGTCAAATTACAGTGCCATGTGTTTCATAAATTGCATTTGTAGCTGTTAGCCTCAGCAGTTTGTCTCTCAGCAGTTGTGGAACTGTGCATTTTTAAGAATGTAATAAACACCATCCACACATACCAAACTCTAGATGAGGTTTCCAGTAAAAGCATTTTCAGAGCACTCTGGCCCAGCTGTTGGATTTTACTGGAGTGAAATATACTTTTACTCTTCTTACTAATGCTTTCTCTGCTTGGCACATAAGATAACAAGATATTTATAGTTACTCTTCACTTCTTCACTTCAATTGTTATTTCACCGTGTTAAGAAAACAAATGAAGTAATCTATGTGCATATATACACACACGCACACTTTTAGTCTTCGAGGCTTGTATAATCATAATTTCACTCTGCGAAAGCAGTGATTTTTAGATTAAAAAAATAATTACTGAAACATACATAGGGCATCAGAAATGTTTTGTTGCAACTTCTTTCACCACATGTTTATGAAGATAGCCATGTATTAAATCATGTAATATTACACTTTCTGTATCACATAAAAAGCAAGTTACAGGAGAGCGTAACAACTATGGATCTGACTTACAGAGCTGTTTTCTCTAATCAGCACACAACTCCAAAGCTCTGTGAGGGTCCATCTGGCATTTTCAGAGGCATAACCATTTGTTTTCCTGCCCAGCTACGGCCAATGTCCTGATATGGCTGTTAGTTTACTAGGATACTCCCTGATTTCTCAACAACATACTCCAGCATTAAATTAGATCTTTGTTACGCTTCATGAACACCATGGTACCATGCAGAAAGAGCTGTTCTAATGAATTACTTTCCCTTTTAGGGACCTTATTCAAATATTTATAAATCCTTTGTTATAGAGGTGTCCACTGACCCTTTGGATTCAACCCCCATGAAAAACTGTGGGTACCCAGCCATGGCAATTGCCTGTATCTCCTGACTGCCCATTAGTTTATCAATCTCCTTTGTCTTGCTGGTTAGTTTTATCTTGGCCACTCCCTTTCTCATCCAGGCTAAAGCACCTGTGCTAAATGGAAATCAGAGAGGGGCCATGTATAACTGCAAACTAGCCTCTAGAACCATGTTAGCCTTTTGTCATTCACCTTTAACTTCGGATAATCCAAATTCAGTTATATATCACCCTAAGACACCAAGAAAAGGAATCCATAAGCAACAATATTGTCTCTGAAGGTCCAAGATATTTCCCTACTGTTACTTACAAACACATTTATTACACTTATCAAAGAGTGTGTGATGTTTTTATATTGCTTCTTAGTAACTGTTTGTTCACATCAAAACTTTGATCAGACTTCTCCAAACTCCGAAAGCAAGTGAAAGAACTGATGAACTTTTGAAACCAGGTAGTGTGAAGTGCATTGGTTAATTTAAACACTGATAGCCACAGCAAACACAGCAAGACCAGGTATCCTCTCTTTCACAGCCATAATTTTAAAATGTTAATTTTTGTACAACCTCTCTTTCAAAAAACCAAACTCCTTGAAAACTCAACCAGCTAAAAAAAAATGCCCCATCATGTTTTTGACTTATATTAAGGATCTGCATAAAAGAAGCTTTTCTGAGTTTCTGCTTCTTTGCCTATATTCTAAAACAGGAGTGTTGGAAGACTCCCACAGAGAACAGACTGAAAATCAACACAACACCTGGCAACACTGTGTTGCTGTGATCCCAGAGGAGACAGAGGTAGAGAGCAGGGAGAGGAACACGTGCTTTAATCTTTCTAATGCATCTTTTCTTCTGTGAACATGCTATGTTATACCATATACACTATTTAAAACTCAGGTTATCTAATAGCCCCTTAAATGACATTGGTATGCTGTTAAAAGGAGGATGAAGATTTCACCAGTATCAGTTAATTAACTGGCAGCTAATGCATTAATCTCCATTGCCAGTGTGCTTTGCACCAAAAGTGCACCCAGTGTAGTCACTAACTTGGCTTTTAAAAATTCTGGAGGGATTTTGTGTTTATAAGTGTACTGAACTTAAAAGTGGCAGGTAATGTGGGGTTTCTAAGGGTAGTCCCTTCTTTTTCAGAACTGAGCGATCTGTAGACCACAGGCATTAGAGTCCTTGCAATCTACAGAACTGTGGTATTCCAGTTTTTTCTCTTACAAGAGAAGAACAGAAGACCATACACTTTTTATATGGCCTTTATTAGTTAATCTCAATGGGATCCCTCTGTCCCTCTGTCTTCAACAACTGATTTAGCTTGCATGTCTTCTTCTTGGTTTTATACTCATCACTTTGTAAATGGTTGAAAATCTCTTGATGTCTGGACAAATGGATAAAGATGGACCTTACCCCTGAATTCAGGTACAGCAATATATACTTCTTTGCATACTTTAGCTACTTGGTAAATAATCTTTCTGTTGTTACAGCTGGTAATGTGAAATCATTTGGGGAACAGAAGTTAGTAAATGACACTTTAAACTGAATTCCATGTTATGCTTTTGTTGTCAATACTGTCTACATAATTTAATCCATATATTTATTCAGTTATTTTCCTCCAGCGTAAGACAGACCCATTTGCACTGTAAGCCATTTACATATTTATTTATTTTATATGATTTTTACAGGATTCCTCTGGTGTTCTTTCATGGACTTGAACTCCTTTCTCTGCTGGTGAATAACAGGAGTTTCATGATCTTAAGGTCCTTTCCAACCCTAACTATTCTATGATTCTATGATTCTATGTACCTGTGTCATCTTGCATTTGGTGGTCAGGAAAGACTGACAGGAATTGTCTCTGAAACAAGATAGTTTGCCTCCCCAACAAAGGTAATTCCTACCTTCTCATTTGATCCATCAGTCATACAGCTCAATCACACAGGTGCTTCTGAACTATACATTCTTGTGCTGAGTTGGTAAAGTAGTTCTCTGATAAGAGTGGTTTAGTCATTTAGAAGCCACTTCTGCCACCAGTAGTAGTATTTTTATCAGGGATTTTGTCTTACTAACTATGCATACTCTGTTTACAGTAATAAAGTATGATACCCAATACAGTTATCTGTCACTGGAGGCATTATTTGTGCACTCCTCAGCTTGTTCAACCATTTGAATTATCCCAGATTAATAAAAGGAAGATCACTTCCTCCCTGCAGTAGCCAAAAACCTTCCATACACTCTAACTTTAGCAATTATACATTCATTTAGTATGAAGACATACTAGCAAGTCTTGGTCTTCCACAGGTTTAAGACACCCCAAAAAGAGATGACCTAACTCATATAAAGAATGTTGCCTGTGTCCCCTCCACCATACAGCTAATGAACTTTATTCTTCCAGCCTAAATGCAAGCACTTGAGTTAGATGTCTAAAAAGCCTAAACATTTTTACAGACAAGGGAGATGGGGGCATTTCCAGATCATGATACAATTTCTGGTGAATTGAAAGACATCTGTAATAACCTTGTGGGAGTATGGGGCAACTGTGCTTCCACCTTGGCTGCCTCACATTACCTAAAATTAAATAGGATGGATACAGGTCTGACAACCTCCAGTGAGATGGGCTGAATCTTCCTTGTGAGCATCAATCTCCATACAGAACTTTCAGAAAATTATAGAAGGTTTGAGTGATACTTTTGGAGGTGATAAGGTAGGTTCTTTTGCTACTCAACACATGAAAAAACAAATTCCTACAGTGTACAGCTCCGAGGCTTAAAAACGAATGTAGCACAGTACTTGGCTCACATCATATACTGAAAAATTGCATTTCATGCAATAACTAAAGCATTCTTGTCTAGTATGTGACATATGCTGTGGTTGTTAATGCTGTAGAAAACCCTGTAAATCCGGAATTCTCTGACTGATGTAGCTAGGCAGTCTTACGCTGATGGCCCCTTTTTGTTTCAGGATTTTAAATGTATTTGAATACATTAATGACTTTTGATTGTTCATGTAATTAACATTCCCTGAAATCAGCATTACCACTGCTGTGGGTAAGCAGTACAATCTGTTCATGAACATTAATTTTTGTACAGAAGTTTGAGAAGCTCCATAACCTCAATATTGGACCATAAGGCACACGTTAAGACCTGCAAGGCTTAAGTGGACTGAAGAAACCCTCTATCTGCGTTAGAGATGCCTCCTGCTCTTTACAGCTATTTTTTATTTTCCTTTATATTTAGCGTAACAGATCAAATCCACCTCTGGTATAGCTGCTCTGAATCCAGTGAAGTTACTTCGGAGATGAATTTGACCCATTTTATGCTTTTCAAGAACCTAAGTAACAATAAATGCCACATCTCTGCCACAGCTCGAATGCTGTTCAGAGAAGGGACGTACAATGCATCTTTGTCTTCTTCCTGCTCATAACGAGCAGTGTAGGTCATCTGCATCATTAACATTTATAGCTGATGCATTTGTGTAGTCTGTATACACTTCTTGGAACTGCACAGACCTTCTCATTGTTTTCAGAACCTTGATTTTTCTTAGCATTATCATCATCCAAATGTATTTAAGGATGAAACTATTAGAAACACAATTGGTGAATTAATGTCATGAGGACTGCTGCTGGCAGCTCATCAATTTTTGATATGCCACTCAGACAAATGAAACATAAGCCACCCAGAACAAGGGGACCTTTTGACACTTCAAAGGAAACCCCTATGGGTGGTTTCCTCTTGAAGCTGCACTAAACTGGCTCAATCTCCTCAGCTGGAAGCTGCCAATGTCTCATTAACCCCTAAACAGGCCCTGCATGAGCTTTTCTTTTCAGCTATAATTATGCCATGCACTCCTGTTATGCTGTAGTGAATTGCAACACTGTCACCATCACATTATAAACATCCACCCTAATTGAAAAGCAGATTAGACTCGTGTTAATTAGTGAAAAAGCCCGCCCACTTGCATGCATTATGATTGCCTCTTAAATACTGAGGATGTTGAAATCCCTCAGAAAGACAAGGCAGACTTAATTGCAATAACCTGCAAATTAAGTTTAATTTACTTTAAATTTACCGGTTTAGCAGGCTCATTTGATGGTGTTAATGTTCTAGCAAATTAATTATCTGAATTAGTCATGCCTGGTGGAGTTTTGCAGCAGAATACATTGTACAGTGGCCTATTAATAACAGACAAACAGGACAGGATTAATGAGAAGATTATGCTAAAGTTCTTTTTTAAAAACAAGAATCTTTCATGAATTCAAATATAATCACCAAAGTGCAAATACAGACGCAGAATATAAACAAACTGAAATTTATTACACTCTATGGCATGCCATCTAGGAGAAACAGTAAAACATTACCCGTGAAGTATTTGATAGAAAGAGGCTTCTTCTATGCACTCAAGTAGATCACTTCTCACAGCAAACCATTTCCCATTATCTGGTATCTTTCTATGAGACTTCAAATACGTAAGTGCTTTCGAGAGTACTTGTACTACAGAGAGCTGATAAATAAATTAGAAATAACATCTCATACGTTAATTCCATAGTCCACTTTGTGGCTTATGATGCAGTAGAACTGCTTTTTGTATTCCATTGCTAACCACTGTCTGCTCCAGCTTAAAAAAAAACAAATAAAGAAAGAAAAAAAGGAAAAAAGCCCTCTACAGAGATACAGCTGTAAGTAAACTGCAAAAGCAACATACTTGCTTGCCTCTTCTCCCTATAAAAATATAACAAGTAAAAAAAAAATAAATCTCTTCTAATAGCCTTTAGAATAGCTCTCAAAATAAAGATATAATTGGCCTTGTAAACAATGTCAAGGTACAATCATTCACCCTGCAGAAAGTGTTGGCTGACACCATATGAGAAAAGAAGATAGTAGTGACAAATATCCTTTAAAGCAGTTCTTGATCACAAAAGTTTAATCTGCTCATGTTCTAAGTGTTGCCTCCTCCATTAGAGTCCACAGCCATCCCAAATATAATGAGGTAAATTCAATTCAATTCTGTCTTCCTGTGGAGGGTAGGAAAACCCAATGGGAGCACAAAAGATAATCCTTGATGAGTGTGAACTGAATGTGATTGAATATAAAATTCTGGATTATTGATTTGAACCTGTATGTTAAAGCCATCATTCACTGAGAGTGGCTGTGTCTTCTGTTGGTTTCAAAGGGCTTTCAGGCTGGTGTGCAGTGCCCGGTGAAAAAGCCTGAATTTACACCCTTCTTGCATATACTGTAATGCGTTGAAAATAAAAATGTCACCTCTTGGAAAGAAAGACTGAACGATGCATTCCTTAAAAACAGATTATCTCATTAAAGAAGGAAAGGTTTGGTAAGAGAAAAAATATGCATAGTTGCTTTATGGGACATATTTTAATTTTTGAAGAAAAAAACCAAGATAAAAAAATGGTTTCAATATGTTTTTTGTATTGTACTGATAAATCATGTAGACCCTTTCTGCTTTTCTTATTATTTCTTTCTCTCTCTCAGATAAAATTACAGTTTGAAGTGCTAAATGAAACTAGCACAAAACCAGCCATTATTAAAACTGTGCTGAAAAACGAAAAGGAAGAAAAAAAGGGAAAGTAATTCTGTTTTAAAAAGCTTGTACATGAAGGGCTGAGATGACTTTAGTAAGAACCCATAGGGAATAGGAACCACACCATGAAGGAAATGGATTCCTGTGACACATAAACAAAAGGCAAATGACTAATATATTTACATATAACATGTGGTGTATTCATTGCACACCATGGTGACAGAATTGTTTATTTCATTTATAATTTATACAGCAAAACCTTATTATATGTGTAACTAATTTGCCTGATAATAATATGCGGTAGGAGATTAAGTTTCCTTTATATTTTGTCATTAAGAAGAAAAGGTTTTTGTTTGTTGGTTAATTTTTTTTCTTGGTTCCTATCCCACAGCACACACCCTATATATGAGTGCATTTCTCCTAAATCATTATGATGCTGAGCTAAGTAGAAAGTATCAAGGAACTTCTAAACAAAAAGCCCAAAAAACCAACATACAAAAGCCCTCATACATGAATCCACTTTAAATACCCTTCACTTCTGGAATTTCTTATGATATCAGTAGCGACAATATACAAAGAAGCTCTTACAGGTGATGTGCATGCACCAAAAAAAGAAATGTCAGAATAAATACAGGCTCCAGAAGAGCTTTGCTCTAAGAGAAAAAAAGAAAAAAGAATCAAACATTTTACCAGAAGCAGCATTAGAATATGTGACTAGACAGTTCATCTCAGACTACAGGGAGCGGGTGGGTGGGTAGGCAGTGATGAGGGAATTATCTTGATGTATTTTCCACTGTGGCACATAAGACAGTGCAATTCTCTGAAAGGAATTGTTAGCACCAAGCCAGTAATTCCCCTCTGTGGTATTACAAACTGTGTGTATCACAAAGAGGGGAAGGAAGGGGGGGAATAACCTGCAAAGTGCTATATGTGTTTCTCACACTAAAGCACATATGACCTTGAATAAATTCACATATGCTTATCAAAATATGAATACTGGGTCAGAAGCACACACAGGTGTACATATGATGAACTTATTTCTTTGTTACCCTTTGGAAAAAAAAAATATCTAGCAGATTTGCTAGGCTGTGTAGTTGCTTAACCCTTTGCAAGTCTGATTTGTATTGCAGAGTGATATCAGCCTATTGTGGAAAAAGGAGAGCTGAAGCGGAAAATGCTTTTACACAACAGTGGATATTTTTCTGTTTAACTCAGAGTTGTCAAGCACCTTCAAAACAGCAGGTCACCTCAGTTCAGTCAACAAATCTGCGTGGAGGTTTGATAGTTTCAAGAGGGTGTGCTAATACAAAAACTTTGTATGGATAAAGTGACAGCTGGTGTTGGAGGTGTACATAAACCACTGAAACCTTCTACTACGTAAATTAACGTACTGCACAAATATGTCCTAGGCATACCCTGTCAGATCCATACTTTGCTGACCATGAGTGCTGGCAAGCCTGAAAGTTCAGGGAGCAGGTGAGAAAGTGCATCTCAGCATGCAGATGGTGAACAGATAATGAACGCTACCTGCTCCTGGGAGCAGTATGACTAGTAGGAGAATGCATCAACACGGTCTAGAGACCAACTAACTGGACAGCAGCTTGGCAGAAAAGAACTGCAAAAAAGTGAGCAGGTGGACACCACGTTGACCAGGAACCAGCAATGTGCCCCTGCAGGAAAGGCCAGTGACCTCCTGAGATGCTATAGAAAGAGTG
>NW_009919644.1:10836-40217 GCF_000696875.1 Nestor notabilis
AGTTCTAGACCCTTCATCTCTACTCAGCTCTGGTGAAGCACATCTGGAGTGGTGCGTCTAGCTCTGGGCTCCCCAGTGCAAGGGAGGCATGGACATACTGGAGTGAGTCCAGCAATGGTCTATGAAGGTAATGAAGGGGCTGGAACAACTGTCATTCTGGGAGAGGCTTATTGAGCTGGGACTGTTCAGCCCAGAGAAGAGAAGACTTCAGGGGATTGAGAGAAGTGGAGTAAAGAAGAGGGAGTCAATACTCTTTCCAGTGGTGCCCAGTGACAGAACAAGAGTCAATGGCCTCACAGTGAAACACGAGAATTTCCATTTAACTTTAAGAGAAGGGTGGTGAAAGGTTGCCTGGGGGGGGTTTGGAGTCACCATTCCTTAGGATGGTAAAACCAAAAATATGCTCCTGAGCAACCCGCTCTGTCTGTCCTTGCTTGAGCAGTGAGGATGGACCAGATGATTTCCAAGTGTCCCTTGCGACCTCAGTGATTCTGTGATTTTGTGATTCTGTCATTATAAGAGCTGGAAAAGGTCTGAAGAGTTGTAAAAAATCATAAGCATGTTTCTTTTGTCAGACAAGCTGAATCTATGCAGCATTAAAGAAGGACTTGAGAAGTATTCACTGCACATCACATCTTGTTTAGGGTGCTATATTGGCAGCCTAGATCTCCTGCTTGGGTGATGGAAAGAATTAGGTTCTTCCAGGAGATGCTTCAGAGCAGCTAATATAGGTCAAACATGCCTTAAGCTAAATACCTAAAGGCGATGTTAACAGGCCATCTGCTATTTTAAACAGGACCATAAAAACTTGTCTAAGAAGCAACATAAAACTACACACAGTCAGTTAAATTAGAATATTTTATCCACTTGTTATCCTTCCTTTGTACTGTATCAGAAGGCAAGGAAACCACAAGTTTTGTCAAAATCTATTTTCTCACATTTTAAATAAACTGAACATACAATAATTTTGGTACCCTATCAGTAGATGACTGACACTTATCTTCTTCCATTCAAGTGCATAAGAAAACACTAGTAGTGTAAGTGTTTCTGTGTTTGCAAGGGCCTTCTCCACACTTTTATTCACTTGCCCTAGACACTAGAGAAATAGCAGAAAAATCCTATCAAGACTGCAGTCTAGTCTGGAGCTACTGCATTTTAGTTTGTGTGATTCAGGCTAATAACCACTTATACTAGACAGAGAATAGGGTCCAAAATGTGACAATTAAAATGGAAAGGAAAGTGAGGAACTGTAGCAGACTGCTTGAGTTAAGTCCATGTGGGAAGAGATTCTTTCCGTGTAAATTTCTAGGCCTGATAAGCTTGATTTAAGTGGCCTTAGGGACCCAATATAGTTGTTAAAAAAGAGAAAAAGGCAGAAAATCCACATACGACAAGTGGATTTTTTGTCTACCTTGGTCAACTCATATAACTTAATGTTATCTGGAATTAATATAAAGTTTGATTATGCTTTTTTTCATGCCAGGACTATGCAACAGTAGTTAATTATCCTGCCCCCTGACATTCTTAGTCGTCACTTTTAAATATTAGCTCTAGTTTTTTCAGGTGATAGATAATTCTCTCAACACAAGTCTCTCTCAGGTTGTCTGACACAAAGACTTCATGCATCTTTTTTTCTTTCTCTCTCTTTTTTTTTTTTATATCTGTCTTTGAAGATCAAACCTGTAAATAAAGGTAGTGGTGCTTTGGGGAAAATGTATTTAAAGAAGGGCAAAAATGCCACATAAGCAGAGAAAGAGAGAAAAAAAGTGAGAAACAGCAATGCAAACACCAAAGGAGGAGGAGGTGCTTCAGATGCCAGAGCAAACATCTCCCTGCAGCCCATGGAGGATCCTGTGTTGGGGCGGGTGGATATTTATTGAAGCAAGTGTGTGTGGAAGAGCCCACACCCTGAAAGACTGGAGCCCATGGAGACCCCATGCTGGAGTAGTTCTCAAAGGATTGGAGCCCGTGGACAAGAACTATGCTGGAGCAGTGGAAAAGTGTAAGAAGGAAGGAGCAGCAGGGAGGAGCTCCGTTCCTCATCCCCTGCAGCACCTGGGGAGGGGGAGAGTGCTGGGAATGGAGGAGTGAAATTAAGCATGAGAAAAATAAGGGAGAGAGGTCCTGTTTTATTTTCTATCTTTTGTTTCTTGCTGTCTAGATCTCTTTTAAATGTTTTATCCATGCAGGTAATCAGCAAGTGAAATGCCTGTATTTATCTCAGCCCAAACCCTTTTTCATCCTATTTTCTCCTTTCGTCCTGTTGAAGAGAGGGAGAAAGTGAGTGGCTAGGTGGAAATTTGGCCATTATCCAAGGTTAATTCACCATGCTATTCTGCTGCTTATTTGCCAATTTGCTTTTCTGATATGTGATCTCTATATCTTCCGAATCCAAAGATTTACGTTGAAATAATACTGAAGCATTTCTATTCATTTATTTATCTACTTACTTCCGATGGACAATGAATTTTTTGGAAAAATTCCCTTTGGGAAGAACTTGAAGTATTAAAAAATCTGGGTCAAGTTTATGGTTTTAGAAGAGAAATAAAATTACATTTTAATAATGTTTAAAAATGTTATTTTAATACTTTGAAAACAAATGTTTGATTTTTTTTTTGTTTTGTAATTTTTTATTTTACTTAAAAATTGACCTTCAATTTAAAGCAAGCAAGCAAATATTTATATTCTCTCCAGCACTGTTGTATTTCCTTAAAGACCCCTCTTTGTTTATGCTGGACAAAATCTTTTGGTTTACTCCAAATTAATTTGTGGATTTTTTCTTAGCTAAAACTGGAAATTTATATATTGCTTCTATTCAGTGTGTTGTGATTTTGTTTGTTGTTTTGTTGTTGTTTGTCCCCCCCCCAAAAAAAACCCCAAACAAACAAAAAACACACAACAAAAGACCAAACCGCTTTCAATACAGGTATCAAACCAAAGTATCCTTTATCCGCTTAGATTTGGGGCAATTCTCAAGTGTAGCATTGGTTGAAGATTCTTGCCATACTCCCTTAGATGTTATTCTTAGCTCCTTGTACATTTAATTATTTTAAAAGTCTACTATAGATCAATCTTACTTTATTCTTTTTTTTTTTATGTCGCTGGTATAATAAGTATTGTTTGGTATGAATTTATGAAAATTCCATGAGTATAATAAGTTTATGGAAAAATATTATCTGCCATTGTCTTCTCTTCAGCTTTATCTTCTTCTATATCAGCCTGTTGCCCACCTGGCATATAAATGACTAAGTACCTTAGAAGTCAGGGAAGTTTTCTGACACAGGTGTAATGTAACTGTGAAAGTGGTAACATGCTTTTCTCAGGCTTATGTTCTACAGTCACTCCATATGGCAATTTTGGCCCATGGTGGAACCACAACAGAAGAACCATGAACAGCAAATGTGACCTAATGAGAAGACATACAAAGATGTCATTTGTCTCAGTGGGTGAATTCATATACTGCTGTGTAAGTGCATAAACTCTCTCCTCTGGCCAGATAAGATTTCCTTGTCTCACTACAAACTATGTACTGTAGCTCCATGTGAGTGAGATAGAAAGAGGTGTATATTTAATTTTTCTGTAGCCATAATAAAACAAGTTTTGGTACTTGTAACAGTATAAGGAGATCAGTCTGGACCCATCATTGACCTATTGTGTGAGCTCTAAGCTTTTCTGAAAGCTTTTTCCTTAGACTGAATCTGCTTCTTCCATCTTTTCTCCCTGGTGAAGAGGAGTGCTCATAAATGCATAAATCCTGGCCCTTCTACAGAGTAGCATCAAGGACTGGATAGGTCAAATATTCACTTTTAAGTGACTCAGGCATTGGACATATGCATATTTGGAGATATGTCAATAGCACTAAAATGTCTGTACGCTTCCTACTGTGCCAGAGTAGTGAGTGTATTTTGGATGCAAATAATTTACTTTAAGTAAATAAGTACAAATGATAACTATTCCAAAACCAGAAAACGCAAAAGTGATGAAAAGAGAGGCAGATAAATATTCAAGCTGCATTATATATGGGATTGCTTTATATATCGACAAGTGGATAAAAGAGGACTGGCTGTCGTGTGGGTTGGTAATGAGATATGGGATCCTTCACATTTAGGTCCCCCTTGTGATTCCCAGCAAGGCTGGAAACTAACAAAATGCGGCCTGAATTGGTGATGGCAGTCCAGTTCCTTACTGCCAGATGTTCAGGTAATAAAAGTGAATACAGTGACTGGCGCTACACTACATCCTCATCTGATAATCCAAATTAGCTTCCTTGCTAGCTACTAAAAGGCCGTGGAAAAATGGGTCCTCCCAAAGCTGGGCTGACACACGTTGTGAGGAAGCTCCCAGAATGACTGCTCATGCTGTATCCATTCTGCAGATGCACAAACAGCTCCCGTTTCTACAGCTATCAAATCAACACTAAATTCATTTCCATTGCAGATTTAAAACAACAAGAACAAAACGCAGTGTGTGCTAACATCAACCATGAAAGGGAATATGCAGTTAATGTATCACTGCTTTCACTCGGGATTTGTTGTTCATCATAATTCAATATGTAATGGTAAACTAACACCTCAGTATTCTGAGTTTATTTTCAGTGATGTTGCCTGAATATCTGAGGTTCCTTTCAGTGGACTAATCAGCCCTCTTTATTAGGTGTGACTATATAGTCATGATCCTATTGGGATAGATAGATTCTCTATAGTTTGATAATAAAAATATGTGCTAATAGGTCTCCTTGCTCTTGATTTCTTACATGTAGAAAGAGTGGGCATTATTTACCTGCAGGTAAAATAAAAACTATAAAGGTAAAAGGCTTTTCCATGCAATATACCGCTCAAATGTAATAATCCCTGAGATTCTTATTTTAGTAAATGAATCAGTCATACTGAGCCAAGGAAGGGAGCCATCTATTACTGTGCTGTAAAAGTTAAAGACCTTATTTAGAGCCTTTATCTCTAGAAGAAACAAAGTAATTTTTGCTGATATTTGTACAACATCAATAATGGTACCTCACTTAGTGGTGAGTAGACGTTACTATTGCAGTTTGCCCGATTCTTTTTCACTGGTCATCAGGGAAATTCATCTAAAGCAACCAAAAAACCATAGATATGTTTGCATCATATTAATAAGAAGAGAAAGCAAGGTAGCTGCCAATTGGCAGCAGAGTACGTTTTGGTGGTTTGATAAGGATACTAAAGAGTTTATGATGTGACAGATGTTTCACTACACTATTGTGAAATGAATAGATTATGAGAAGTAATTAGATGTACATTGGAATCAATGCTGTTATCATCGAGGCCTTCGGGCGATGCAATAGATGAGAGTCATGGCAGCAGGTGGTCCAATGGCTCGGAGACAGGAAGACACACCGCAGGAGACTGAGTGACAGGTTTCACAGATCCAGGGGGTGAGAGATCTGAGCTATTGCCTGCATTTGTAATCTTTACTCATGTATAAATAATAACAACTACACTATTGACTTCATATGCTATGTCATAGCCTCTGCTACCCCCTACACACACGCACATACACACACATATGCAAACACAACACACATTCTGCAACTTTTTACTTCAGTTAAAGCTATTCCTTTATATTCATGTGGAAAAAAAAAAGAAGCATTTATCCTTTTGATTCCAGTGCCAGCTCCATGTTCTCTGATTAAAATGCTTAAATAGGAAACCTGGCATCAGCTTTGAATACAGTGCAGCGCATTTTGTGCCCAGTGCAGACATGTATTTGCATTTTCCACAGAATACTTAACAGAAAGTGAGGTGCAAAAGGCACAATTCTTATGCTGTTCTTCAAGCTTTTCCCTATTTTACTTCTTTGTCCAGCAGGTCCCAAACTTAAGGAAACATCATTGTCTAAATTGCCTTTACAAAGGAGCTAGCAAGCTGAGTCATCAGGATAAATAACTGCTGACTCTGGGAAGATTTGGGTCCTGACCCAGAAACCTCAGATGTTACCTGTCCCTAGAGCTTCAACCTGGAATTTCTGGGCTTTCCTGCACCAAGTGGAGTGGGAGATAGCAACAACAGATACCTAAAGTAAATGTTACCAGCACTCTGCCTCTAACTCTGTGAGAAGGTTATAGTAACACAAGGTGGCTCTGGAAAGCCCTTTGGTGTTGCTGCTTGTCAGTCCCTGACTGCAGGTGTTTGCTGTCAAATCTTTTATTTTATTGTTGAGAAGAGTGACACTAGGATAAAGGGGATTATTGAAACATTAAAATGTATATTTCAATATTTTGAGTGTAAGCATAAACACCAAGATCTTTCTTTGAGGTATATGAATATCAACACAAATAGTCTTATATATGTGATGTGTATTTGGATACACATTGTTTGTTCTACATGAATACCTACTATGGGCTAAGATCCATATGATTTAAGGTGGTGAAAGGCAGTAAATCCAAAGTTATGGAAAAGAGTAATACTTAGCCACCAGCATAAAATAATGAGCTATGATGGGGCTTGCAAAAGAAGGATATAGGGTGGAAACCCCAAGTATATACATATATGTATAAGGCATGACAACAAGCATGTTGGTCTAGTAGTGCAATTTATTGAAACTTGACTTAACTTACAAAAACCCAGGATGTACATAACCTGTAAGAATATTTAATTAACTGTCTTTACAGTGATATTTATATTTAGATGGATTGGTCTGAGGAAAACATAGAGGTTGGGACATTGTACAAATGCAAGATAATCCCCGGAGATCAGAAGCATATGTTTTCCCTGTGTGAAACAGTATACAAACAATTATCCACTTATCAACAAATATCTCCGATTACTCATGTCTCCCAGCACCATATAGATCTATGCTAACCTACTGCCACAGATGTGAAGAAGCTGTCAGACCTGTTGAGCCAACTTTTAATGAAGTGGCACCTTAGAGGGACCAACAGTGCAAAGGAACAAGCTGGAAATCAAACAGCTTGTCCAGAGTGATGGAACTGCAAATCCAGATTCCCATCTGAAAACCTTGGTCATTGTGTGTATGTACCTGCTAGGCTAAGCTACTAATTTTTTTATGAGACCTCAAGAGACTCATGCATTGGGGTAGCCAATCTGTATCAAAAGAGGTGAGGAAAACTATTGCTTGGTTGACTGAATCTGACTGAGGTTCAATTTTCTGTACTGATAACCTCCTTTTTAATTCTTTTGTTCCTCTTCTCTCCAAATTATCTATACCCTAGGGTACTCTCGTAAAGATTAGATCTTACCTGGTAATATTCATGCTTTTTGCGGTCTGACTTCATCCCTGAGAGGGTGGAAGCTGCACCTCTAACACCAGTGGTATACTCACTGCCTGTGTCAGAACTGAAGAACTGAACAGGTCCTACTAATTCCATAATATCAAGTGCCTTTTGGGACTTTGCTCAGTCAGAGCTTGGTAACCGTGACCAAACTTGCTCTTGGTGAAATAAATTGCAAATATTGAACACATTAAAAATAAATGTGTGTCTTCTTTAAATTATACAGCAATATACAGTGCACGATAGACTGCTCAGAAATGAAAACTCTTTATTCTTCTAATTATGAATTCCAAGATCCAAGTTCTAGTGTTATGAGATAGGCAGACATGCAGATGTTCCTATTTTTCAGACTTCCAAGCATCTTCAGTACTACCAGACATTCAGTTTCTACCAGATATTACATCAAGACCACCTGGAGGTAAGTCCTACTAATCAGATTTCATGGGTCAATGCAATGCCCTGAGAGGAGGAAACTCTGAGTGCAGCTCTCTCATTCTTCAAGCAGGAACCAAATTGCTGTGAGGCATTGTCTTAACAGTATTGACATTTTGGACTTTCTAAAAGGAACTGGCTCACATTCACCCCTGGAAGTCTCTAGTGTCAATACAGAACCCAGGGGGGCTGTGAGACCTAACAGCCTCTCCCAGTTTCTTTCCCTGCTCCCCTGCCTTCTTATAGCCACATCTTAAACCAGTATTAACTCTATCCCAGCTAAAACCAGTACAGGTAGTAACACCACAAAGGAAAAGTGCCCCTTGCACACACCAATTTCAGTCATTCCGAGATATCCTTCCTCACAACCTCCTTGTAACTTTCTCCTAGTCTCCTTGTTCATTTGGCCTGTCTCTCTTAGCTCACCTTTCCTTACCTCTTTTTTCTCTTTGCTTCTAGACCTTAGAGCCCACGACCAGGTCATATCACACTTACATTCTTATCACGTCCATGCACATCTAACCCAAACAATAAAAAATCAATGAACAGAAAGAAGTAGCTCTGGAGGAGAAATGGCCAGTGTCACAGCAGAACCTTATGTTCATACTGTCTGGTTTCTCAAGTATCAGTCTGTCTTAAGCTTTGTCTCTAATTAAATGTTGAGGTCTCTGTCGAAAGCTGGACCTTTTATAAATGCCAGAAAGTGCTCACATATGCACACATACTAGTAGCTATAAATATAGTAAAACAGGTGCTTTTCTCAGCAGAATGATTAGAGTTGTGCTTTGAGCAACACTGCTACCTTAACTTGCAAATTATTTGGGGTAGAACCTGTGTTTCCCTATGTTGTTGAGAACTATTTAGCTAAAAAGCCTCTTGCAAACAAAAGACAGATAATAGGCATCATAAATAATAACAATCTTCTGACAGCAGGTCTCTCACAGTTAAGGTTCAAAGGCTCTTTCACTGTGAAAATGACATTGAATCATCTACCATTCACTGAACTTCCTGACAAAGCTCCTGCCTAGAGGAAAAAATCAGTTGAGGGAGACTTTGAGGTTAATTACACAAGCCTTTTTAAAGTTGTTATGCAATAGTAATTAATATATACTTAGCTCTTGCAGTAGATTTTGCTGCAGTCCTGGCTTTCTGTCATATGTGAGGCTTTTTTTGTCCTGTCACAACTCCTTTTTTTCCAGACAGTTGTCCTATATACTCACTCTTTTTCAAGGAGGACTATTTTATAGGCTTCTTTTGCTACAATGCCAACATTTTTACTTCTAAGGTCTTACAAATGCCAAGGAAGATATTATGAATAGTACATGTTTCTACAGCTGATAGATTTTAAGTCTTTCTTTAAAAATCCTTACTCTTTTCATTGCATGTTTTGCTTCTGCACATGAAAACATGCACACACAGTCATATTCAAATGTGAATTTGTGCATATGATATGGATGGCCTAGCATAAACAAATGACTTCAATCTGTCCAATCTCTTACCTGTCATCAGTTTAATGGCTAAGTCTATTTTCATGATAACACTGAGAGAGTTGAACTTAGTATTCAAAACACACTGTGGGAGTCTGACATTGACAGTGCAGGGGTAGTAATACTATGATGCCAGCACTGAGGTTAACTATCACAGTGTAACTATTTTCACTGGTATTTCCTTGGACAAATTTTCTTGTGCAGTTTCACCTTCCTTTTCTCTCCTTCAAATAAACAGAAGTGATGGAGAAATGTATTTCCATAAACCCCATAATATTAAAAAATCAGACAAGTTTGCAAGAAGAATACTTATTTGGTGTGTAAGATGCAGATGTGTAAGTGCTAAGTGAATATGTTCAGAGTGCCTGACATGTACAGAAGCTGATATTTGCACATTGCTATAATTCATCACTTCTTTTCCTGATTATTTTTCTGATCTAAACAACTCACACATAGCAAAGATAGAAGATGTTTAAACTGCATTAGTTTGTTCTGGTCTGAAATTTAGGCTGCCAAAAAGCAACTTCTTACTTATGCTGGACAGTTGTCACGCAACAACCTGAAAATGACTTCTATACTCAGACTCCAGCAAATCTGTTTTTCTTGCATAATGTGCCCTATTCTTCTATAAACCTGAAAGTATATGTTTTTCAGTTTGATTACTAAGAAGCAGCAGAAACACAATGAGAATGTTCAAAGATTCCTTGTAGACTAACACAACTTTGATACCTAATACATGCATGTCCCAATAATTGAGTTACCAGAGCAAGAAGCACACCTGACTTACTCCAGTTAGGAGCTTGTCCAAAGGAAGTAACTGACACAGAAAGAGATATTTTAAGAGATCTGTGAAATCAGGAAATAAATCTCCTATGAAAATAAAAAAAACCACATTGGGTTGACATTCCTTAGTTTCCTGAAAGGGTATGCACATTGCTGATTCACTTGATTTACTTTAGTGATTCTTTTTTTGGCTTTTATGCTTTCTACTTTGGATGACCTATACATGAAGAGCTGCTTCTGCTTGTCAGATGTGAGATGGAATGACATGGAATATGCTGTCCTGTATTTCTGGACTGTTTTTCCTGCAGTTGCAGATTAAACTTCTTGTAATTTTTCAATTACAAGAAAAACAGCTTGCTCTGCAACTTTTTAATGAAAAAGATTGGAATATAACTAGTTTATAAAACTAAAGAATTTTGGAATTTTGAGGGAATATGAACCATATTTTACTTACATGAATAAGCCACAGAACAAGATGCGTGAAAGATGAGCTACAACTGGATATGACTACACCTACTAAAAACCTATTGTACAGAAAGCCTAGTCAGCGACAAAACTTATCTTGTTCTCTGCTGATATCTGAGATCAAATAGAAAGGAAAAAAATCACCCTGCTTTCCTGTTTCTGAATTAACCAAAAACATATCTAAATATCTATGTATGGAACTATACAACAAATAAATCTAGTCTTTTTAAGACCAGAGTAACTCCTCTGAAGTCAATGGAGTCAAAATGGTGTAAATGAAGGTTAGATAAACTCACGTACTAAGAGTTAAAGTCAATGTTTACTACAAGGATATACCCTAGGCAGATGAACACTTAGGGAACTTTATAATAAGAAATAATGTTTCAGAATGCTCTTAATTCTCTACTGGCACTCTGCTCATCAGTACACAACAATAAAGCTAGGCACCTTGTCAGGATCATTTAAGTAAGCATAGCAATTTCTTACTTGCTTTTGATACTGGAACCACTAATAGATGCTATGTTCAAAAAGCATAAACAAACCACAAGACACGCTAATCAAGGTAAGAGACATATGTACAAAACAAATGGAGTCTTTCTCACCTTTGGTTTGAGAAAACAAAAAGAAAGGGATTTCAGCAACATTGTCTTTAATCCAATTTACTATGGATTTAATCTCCAAAACAAGGCTGGCCTGCTAATTCCCAATTATAATGGCACATGTAATCAGAGTCCTCATTAACAAAGACTGACTATATTGTCTATTAGGAATGGAAATCTGAAATGCAAATTCAGCAAATCAAAACGTTAAATGAGCTCTACCCAAGATGCTTAGAGCTCCTGCCAGGGCAGCGCATGCTGGCCGACACCTGCCCTGAATTCTCCCTCCAGCTGAATGTTTCATTCTGTTCCAGTCTTTGCCTCCTAATTGACCTGCTTATGATCTCTGCTACAATTAACATATGCTTATTAGTAATGGCTGGTTAAAGATTTCAAACTGCCGCAGTTTACAAAGTCTAATAGAGATGGCACACCACAGGAAAGATGAGACCACTGTTTCTCTCATCAGCAATGTCTTAGTGGTTTGGTTTCATGTGATTCAAATGAGATAATTTTTCACATCATCTGATGTCTGCAAATCCATTCTAATTGAAACTGGAAATCTGCACACAAAGTGGCTTAAGGCTCCTAGTGCACTAAATGAAAATCAGTTAGTGAATATGATTTTTCTCCCCTTTAACCACATGCTTAGCAGCCATGGGAAAAAGATGTTTTTTAAAAAGAAGAGGGCAAGGAAAGATGGAGAGAAGGGAAAAAGGTAGTTTGAATCATAAAAAAAAAACCAAAAAGAACCAGCTTATCCACTGTATTTTTTTGGTCAAAATCCTTACTCAATTTCTTAGCTCTTAATGAAGGTTTATATATGAATACATGAAGAAAATTTTCTTTTTATATGTTGCAGAAGGAAAATAATAATTCTGGAGTATTGATTGCCGTTATTTTTGCTCATGCTCCTTATGTGGGAAAACATTGTTAATTAAAACAAACAAACAAACAATCTAAAAAACAAACCAGGGAATAACGAAAAAAGGGCTGGCACTTAAATATGCAAAAGCATGCTTGTATATGAGGACCACTGTCATACTCTCATTAATGTTAAGCTAATGTCACAATACCTACCTTATATGAAAAAGATTATAATATTACTGCTGATTTGGCAGGTCAGCCTACTTTCATTAATTTTTCCTCTGTCTTCAGTGTTTTTCCATATTACTATCATCTCCAGCCTGCAGGATCCAATGGGCAACAAATAGATCTCTTCCACCTGGTTTCATTCCAGCTTCATTAGCAACGCACTAATACAGAAATTATGTCTAATTCATCTCTCCTAACTTCATTATTACTATTTATCTAAGGTTTCTTGCTGATAGTATTTATTCCTTTTAGTTTTGTTCCTCCATTTCACTTGACCATAATACAAAGGAGAGGATTGGACATTTCATAGTCCTTCCTTTGCACTCTTATCATTGATTATATAAGCCACTTATCTCCCTTTGAAGTCTCATAATGCCCAAATCCCAGGAGGCTTGGAAGGAGACAAGAGTATTTGGGTCCTGTGCTTTGTTCCTATATCCCCAACCATTTCCACTTCTTATAGGCAATTGCAGGTAGTATTTTTTTTGTGGAGACTTCAATCCTACTACGAAATAAATTTTTATACTTCATTAAAAATCATGTTCTCAACAACATATTCTTGAACTCGAAATGCAGAATTGTGCTGTTGGTATAATCCACGTACACTTGGCAAAGGTGTAACAAGACACTCACTTTTCTCAAAAGGTTGCAGTTTAAGTCAGGCAAATAGAACAGGGGAAAAGATTAGGTTCAAGAAAAGGAAAGGAGAACACCAAAAAGGAAATTCATGCTCATCTGTACAGTTAACTTGTGCCTTTATGAAAGGATATGAAGGAATTGGAGGATATAGTTCAGCATGTAAGAAAAAAATTAATTTATATTATTGCAAGCTATAGGAGAAGGTATAGATTAGAAGGCAAAAAAAAAACCCAACATTTTCTCCCTAAGGTTAGCAGTAACAATTTTTACACTTCATGATTTATGGATATTTTTTGGAGAGTGATGTCCTTGCCAACATTTCACCTTCATTTTGAAGCTGGTGAAAACTGGGTAGCCTCAGATGTTTTGTTGTCATTGAAGTGAATGGAATTGTAGCAACAAAAATTCAATGTATTCCTTGAAAAGAAAATGGTCCTATGCCTCTCAGCTTCATGGCCACTATAATTGGCTTTGTAGTCTTTCAACAAGGTGAATTTAAAACTTCTAGGACTAAACACAGAATTAGCAAATTCAGCTGCAGTGCTCCAAAAACTTTTGCTGCCCTTGATGCATCTGGGTATTAGTTTCACAGGACATAGACTTGATCCTGTTTATATCAGAACTACCTTTTCACTTTTCTTTCCATTTTCCCTGCAGGTAAGAGCATAATTAAAGCAAGAGTGGGATTTAATTTACTGAAAATTAACTAAGTAAAAGTCAGGGCTCTCACTTGAAGTGTTCTCCAAGGCTCACTCCCTAATCAGCAGAGGAAGAAGCATAACCAGAGTGTGATTCATCCCATCCCAGGATGGGTATTGAAAGTAGGTAGATGATAGGTTGGTGCTTTCTGTCTCTACTGACTGTAAAGGATGGCTTAATGGTAACTTTAAACTACACACTTAATTTCAAGCAGCTCCTGAACAAGCAGGTTACAATATTCCCTGGGAACTTAACTTCCCTTTGTGTGAAGAGGGATGTAAAATGAGTCATAATCTAGGGATTTGAACATGGTACTGGGCACAAGGAGTTTCCCATCACTGTTTCTCCTGCCATTCAACCTGGTACCGCATTTCCAAAGGGATTTGTTTAAACAGCTTCCTGCATTTTCTGGTATCTGAAGTGAGTGCTGTACTCTTACAGCAAGGCAATGACACGTAGTTAAATAGAGCAATACTCTTTGATCCAGTTTAACAGACTCTCTGCTCACACTTTAATTTTTCAGAACAAGCCACTTACTTACAAACTCATAGGTCTGGATTCAGGATTCAGTTCTTGCCTGTGATAATTGGAAATAAAGGGAAAACTAAGGGGGGAAAGCGAGTGCTTAGTCTTTTCAGTACCCGGGATTAAATCAAGAACAATAAGCTTTTCTGATTACTCTGAAGTTCACAGCCAAATGAACTAGTAGTATCAAAATTCCTGTCCATTCATTCTGTTTGAGACCGAGCTGTGTTAAAAGTATCTAGACTCCTACACAGCTTGGGACACTCACTTGAATAAAAATATTACTAAAACCCCAGGAAAACTGTGCACACCATAAATCAATACAGGCTGCTATTTGCATTTAATTTTCATCCAAGCTTATGCTTTGAAGAACAATTTCTCAAGTTATTGTAAGTGTAATAAAATTAGATGCAGATTATCACCTGAATACGAAATAAAAGAGGAGGTTTCACTTTTTTAGTGAAGAAAATCTTTGAAATGTGAAAATAATACTTCATAGATGTGAATACATTTGTATGGATAGTAGAAAATAGTCATAAAGTTAAACTCTGGCCCTGGAACATAGTTTCTGCAATTTAATATACATCTAGTCACTTGGCTGAAAGCATAGTTCATCTCCTTTTTTTTTTCTTAAGTAAATAAAATATGGTAAGTGTGAGTTTCGGGGATTTTTTTAGGAATCTACCTGATAAAAATTTGGATAGTTACTCATATTGAAACATAATTTTTCACTCATACACTTCCATTTATTATACGTGGTATTTCATAGTAACGTGTGAAGTTCTTCCTTCAAATAACCCCAGAAACTTTTTTCATCCTCTTAATAATGACAAATGCTTTTCAAGAAAGTCATTCAACTAGAACTGTATAAATCTGGCTTGCCATTAAAAATTTGCCACAGACAACAACACACTGGTACAACTCATCTGATAGGATCCAACCGGAGGATGTACAGAGGACCAAAAACTCAGGATGAAGCTGACATGAATGGAAAATAGTCAGAAAAGGGTAGAATAGCTCTGCCAGCTACCAGGGACAGCTGGATCTGCATGGGCACTCTGAGATTCTTTCTTACTTCTAGTAGCACAAACAGTCACAAGTTCTGCTTGTCTGTTCCTCCTTTGTTGATTGGGAGATTGTATGCCTGATGAAATTGCTATGTTCCAAGGAAATTAATATAACATGCTTATAGTAAAATTACACCAGACTGTAAAAAAAAATTAAAACTCACTTAAATACTTGAAAATACCACGTGGAACTTCAATTACAATGGAGTCATATTCTAACAAGTAGATCTGAACACGCTTTTTTTTTACACAGAGTTCCTAATTGATAGAAATGTATTAATGTTGTTACATACGTCACTGCTACAAAGAGCAAGCCTTCTGAATATTAATGAATGAAATTTATTTCTGGCATGCAGAACTGTCATCAAATGGACTATTATGCTTTAACTGGTACCATTATGATGTCTCAGGTCAGTGCTGTGTTGCATACATGTGTGAGGTTTACACAGTGAAAGTAATTATTGAGTTGGATATACTGAATTTTCTTATAGTCACTGATATACACATATGTGTATTTATATATACTTAAAATTTCTAAAATTATAGTAAAAAAGAGGAAGCTTTCATCTCTTTTCTTTTTTCATCTATGCAGATGCTGTATTATAGAATGGAGAAGAAAATGGGAGGAAGTGGATGAAAGGACCATCTTCTGTTTGGCCTCTCATGTAACCTAAAACTATTCATATGATTTTTTTTCCTATTATTTTTTAAAGGAAAAAGAAAGGATTTGACTTTGTATGACAAACTTATGCCTTGAAATAAAATTTTTAAATTAGAAACTCTTGTATATATTGTAGAATAAATGGTACTGCTTTAATAAGAACACTTGGAATGCAAATGAGTCCTGGAACCAGCATGTGAAGATATGCCCAAAATGAAAGAGAAAGGAAGAAAAAAGAAGAAAGCAATATAGAAGATGATTAATTTACTACCCCTCAGTTCCTAATTATAATTATTTTTGCATTGTGACGTCTTTTCCAGCCTTTTTGTTTCACAGTATCATCACTAAATTGATGAAAGGGCTATTAAGTAAATATGTGATATCATCTCTTTTTTTTTTTCAAGATTAGTAATGTTAGTCTTGGAGTTTATTAACACAATCAAAAATTGTCATTTCCCAGTTGCTCAGAGGACTTGCTGTTTGTTACAAAATCTACCAGCACACTGGAATCTGATCTTAGTGTTTTCAGGGCTGTGGTATTTCCATTGTAGCAGTGTTTCTACATGATAGAGTTAGTCAGGTTCTAGAGCTCTATTGTACTAGGCACTGTGCACATTCATGATAGAAGCAGCCTTAACATGATTACAGCTTGTGCTAGATGTTCAGAGTGGAATCCTTCTCATCTTGCCATAGCATAAGCATCAAAAATGGATTTCACGAAGTAGCCTTCAGAGATGTCTGTTTCCTTTTGTGGACTTTAGAAGAAGTCTGGAGGCAGTTTATGGCAGATAAATGCAGTCAAGGGGCACATTCTTCAGGGACTGTACAAATACAGAAGGGAAAGATAGGCCAGTGCTCTGAGTCCCCTTCTGCTGATGCTAGAGAGTATTTCCTCTTAACCACCTCAACACTCGAATCATTCTGGATTTGTCATGTCTTCTGAAGTAGTGTTCAAACTACTTCATGATGGGAATGAAGTATCTAGAATACAATGTTAATGATTTCTTTAATTGGTTTCACTCCTTGACCTCAGTGCAAAGGGTGAGACTGCTGACCCACTCGCTTGCTTGAATACTTTCAACAAGATGCACATTATTGAAAACTAATAAAACACCACCACCACCACCACCCAGGCTATTTTCTTATACAGCCGTGGGAGTTGGTGTCCCTCTTTCATGCACCATTTTTCAAAATGGATGATGACTGTTGTCTAGTACTAATGAACACATAAGAGAGCAATATGGAATTTTTAGGAAAGATTAAATGATTGCTCACACCCTGAAATACATCTTAATTTAACATTACAATGATATTAATGCTACTTCAAGTTGTGAGACACACTAAAGGCAATATATAAGGAGCTCTGTAGCATATGAATATGGACAAGAATTATAGTCAGAAAATCTTCATTTTTCAGTGAACTTCATGGAAATGATCATACACACTATTTCTCCAAACTATGAACAAATGTGATAGCAGCCCAGGTAATATCTCAGCATCTGAAGACTGCTACAATAATTATTTTCTTTTTTCAGTATATTTTAGGACTTCTCTGTACTCTTCTAACACTATCCACTCCCACAGAGAAATAAAGATCAGATTACCAGCCTATAAATAACTTCTAGGGCTTCTGAACATACTATAAATCATCATTACTTTTTCTAAATGTAACTAACTTCTGCACATGAATGAGTAAGAGAAAAAGTCATCAAATTGTAGTTTACTATGAAAACTCAGTTTTCGTAGTGACTTGGAGAGTATCAATACCTTCAGCAAAGACTTTGGTATCGAGATTTTACCATATCTTATTGAATCACCATTTCATTGCTAAGTCAGTGTAGCTCATTTAATTAGTACTGAAATTGCCAAAAGCTAGGTCAGCTAAGGAGATATACTCCCCTGGGATCTGAGCACTGGAATACCTTATACATTGCTTTAGAAGTGCTAAACAGAACTGTAAGGGAAATTAGTTTTCATTGCATGATTATTTTTTTTTTAATTATTTTTTTTCCCTTGCATTGTCAGAATTCCAATTTTCTGAAATTATATCCTTTTTTTAAATTTTTTTTTTAACTGTGCTAGAGAATCTGTAACCTGCTGCTTTTTGCAGTCACCTGAGAGGAGGAAGACCTGGGCTCAAGTCTGTTCTTCAAATGAGGAAGAGCAGAGATACAAACCTATATCCCATAGAAGCGTTTTATTTCAGTGGGTCATCACTCCTAGTGGAGATTTCTAAGTGAGTAGATAATCACTGGGCAAGAAACAGAGACTAAATATACAGCAGATTAGGACACTGATGTTTTAACACCTGACCTCAAGTCTTTTAATTTTTCTACATCCCAGCTAAATCATAGAATCATAGAATCAGCTAGATTGGAAAAGACCTTAAAGATAATCAAGCCTAACCTTTATCCAGATCTGCCAAGTCCATCACTAAACCATGTCACTAAGGGCCTCATCTGCATGTGATCTGAACACTTCCAGGGAAAGTGATTCCACTACTTCCCTGGGAAGCCTGTTCCAATGCCTGACCACCCTTTTGGTGAAGATTTTTTTCTTAATATCCAGTCTAAACATCCCCCATGCAGCTTGAGACCATTTCTTCTTGTCCTGTCACTTAGGAGAAGAGATTGGTCGCATCCTCCTTTCAGGTAGTTATAGAATGCCACAACCAGGAATACTACTGCAATTCTATAAGCAGATCTGTTGTAGTCATTGCCACAGACAGGTGGTGCACTGCTCAGGTGGTCACTTGCAGCCAATGGAGAAAGACTGGCACTTCTAAAACACCTACCTTAGGTGGCTGGGAAAAGTCACAATCTGGAAGTACCTTTTTTCCCTGATTATAGGAGACTGACTGAGATCAGGCACCTAACTTTGGCTGACAAAATCTGGATGGGACGGGTATCACCCGCAGGCAGTAAACTTGCAGGTCTTCTGCTGAAGTGTAATGAGCACATCATATGCACTATATAAAGTACTGCAGAAAAACACAGTTCATGTTTGAAGAATTATAGAAGAAGTATTGCTTGAGATTCACCAATAGGCGTGCCAATAAAGAAAGTAGCCGTGTAAGGTGACTGTTAGTTCATCATCCATAACACATGGTCTCTTTTGTCAGGAGGAAAGCTAAAAATCTTATCTAAATAATTTCTGAAAATTTGCAATTTACATGTGGTGATTTTGTTTTCTATTAATCCGTGTGGTGCCAGTTTTAAGATTTCAACAAAAATGAAGTGGTTGATTCTTAAGCATGTTTAATTAAAAATAAAATTAAAAAAAGGAAAATCAAAAACACAAACAGCAAAACCTTGAGTATCTTTTATAAGGGTGGTGAGACACTGGGACAGGTTATCCAGGGAAGCTGTGGCTGTCCCATCCCTGGAAGTGTTCAAAGTCAGGTTGGACGGGGCTTTGAGCAACCTTATCTATCGAAAGATGTCCCTTCCCATGGCAGGGGAGATGGAACTAGATGATCTTTAAAGATCTCTTCCAACACAAACCATCCTATGATTTTATGATGTTTCAAAAATCCACAATATAATTTAGCTGCTTTCTTTCTATAAGAGTGAATGCTAATAATTTATTATATGTTATATTATCTGGCTCATCTAACCTCTCATGAACCCTAAATTGTCAAAGTACTCACAAAGTGCCAATCACCTTAATTTTTAACAGATGAAGAAACTGAGGCACAAAAGAATAAAATACTTTTCCATGAGGACAGACATCGGGTTCATGACAGAACATTCTGATCTGCTAACTGGTGGTCTAATAATGACATTGTTCAGTACAGGAATATTCTGTTGTTTTATTTTTTCCATTTAATCACTGATCATTGCTATTCCCATACTAAGGTACAGCCTGGAAACAGATACTGAGACTTTTTCCTAGGTACTTCATTGTCTTAGTCTCCTGTTAAGTGTTCAGTAAGCATCTCTATCATCAGTGAAAACCTTATTTTAAGTGAAAATTAATGTTTGCTGGTTTCAAAGCCTTTTTGTGTGTGCTTGTGGTTTTGTTTTTCTTTTTGCCTAATTTCTTTGTGTGAGTGTCAAAGGGACGGTTATTACTCTGGGGAAGACCCCTTTCCTGTAACCCTCAGCCCAGTCTTTTTTTCTTTCTTATCTACGCAGATCTCACAATGCCTTTTTAGTATTTGTTCACACAGTTCAGTGTTCCTAGTGGGACATGGTGTGTACTTTAAATATGTTTCTCTCCTGATATTTTAAATGACATCCAATTGACCTCATAAATGTCTTATGAGACCAAACAAACTCCACGCTTGAACAAAAACTGTCAACCAATTCTACCTTGCTTGTCCTCAGGCTGCTCTGGCATGATGCCATAAAGCATCAGTATTGATATTTTGTGGCATTCAAATTGTTAAGTACCTAGGCTAAGCAATAGAAGCAGAAGTATTAATGCAATCTGGCTGTGTCACTGATAATTACCCCAATATAAACTAAATTTATAGGACATGATACCTTTGATATGAATTGGCATCAGGCATCAAAACCTTTTCTTGACATTATCAGGCAAACCTAGGAGGCATATAGCTAGCATTTTTTGAAAGGTGTTTGTATAGAGAAGCATAAGAAATTCAGCAAAACTTCTGCATAGTTTTGTCATAGCCTTCATCAAGACTTGTTTATTGTCAATAGTGACTTTTACTGCATAAAAAAAAAGAAATATTCTTGTAATGGTTTATAGTTTTAACTGAATAAACTCATAAACACATTCAAAGTGTCAGGGAACATGGCTACACTAAGCAGTATAAGTTAGCATGATAATTCAGCTTAAAACTATGCCTCTAGTTTTCCAGATTGCAAGCAATTTCTTTCTAATATGGCAAACAGAACCTATTTGAAGGAGCCTATTATGCTATACTTTATGTTAAAACTTATCAAGTGTCTAGGGAAATGTGTTCTTGAAATCCCATCATGATCCATGTGTCATTGAAGACAAAGATTCGATATGCTATGGAAATTTCTTGATGCATATTATGAGCTGTTGTTTGCCATGGTGTCTGGATAATCCTGCTTCATTTATTGGAGGGCCATGTCAGCTGCACTGTCAACAGCCTGGGATGATCGGGTCACCTTTCCCCAGAAAATTATGTAAAAGCTGTCAAATGGGCAGGATTATAGGCACATTAAAGGTGCTTTAAGATTTCATGCCTATAAATATTAGCAAAGAAGATTTAAAGGCAAATTTGTCATCAGTACATGCCTGTGTTTCTACAACCTTGGTTTACAGCGCTGTAATGTTATCACCTCCATTTTACCATGTAACTGTGAAGTGTTTTGGTAGGGAGCAGCTGCTGGCAGCCTTATCTGTTTAACTCATGTACCAGGAATTAAGAAATATTTTAAAACAACCCCCTCAAAAAGAGGGTAGCTGCCTCCTATTTATCACCCTTTGGAAATGAATTCTCAATACTTTTATTTCCCAGCAAAACAATGCAAGTAGATCAACACAAACATTTTGTATTTGGAGGGTCAGCTTATTAAAATCCATTATCTATTTAAGAAAAACTTTTTTTATTATGACACCAATTACGAATATCTTTGCATAGGAGTAATAATGCAGCAGATCATTTTGTGTAGTATTTACTTTTAAGTCGTGAACATTTTATTATAGTGTTCTGGAACGACTGCTTTTGTTTATTGTACATTATGAAAGTCATGGGCATCTCCAACATGAATACATACTGCCAGCCCCAAAGCATTTCTTCAGAGTTCTCTGGTATTTTTGATAGATGAGCATTTTAGTCATATTTGCGTGCTGGCAGATTTCTAAGCCAATCTCTAAGTTAAACAGACCTAAAGATATCAGAGGAGGAAGAAACCACCTTCCCCAACAATCTTTCAGGGAAAGTAAGATCTCAAACCCCTACTAAGGAGCAGAGTAAATTGCGAGCAACACTATGCCAATTGTAAATGTCTGCTCTGGGACTTCATCCAAACTCCACAGACATCAGTAGAAAGTTTCCCATTTCAATGAGCTTTGAAACTGTCTGCTGTTGAGCCAGTGTGCATGTCTGCTTTCTCTATCACTAATATCCAGGTCAGAAGGCAGCGCTAGATGGAAACATACGTGTAAACTGTAACTGGTACATCAGTCAGCAGAGCGTACCTCCAATGAATTTGCCGTTACAATGTGAGTTATGGAGGGAAAATGCTTGAAAAATCCTGAATGCAATTAGGCACAACATGGTTGTTCTCTCCAAGCTTCATTAGGCTTTGCTCTTAGTTTTCACATTCCCTGTTGGCTTGGATAAATGGCCAATCTCCAGTTAGCTTCATTGGGATCAAAAGTGGTGTGGAGGGAGAGGGTTTGTCTGAAAAAAATGGGAAGAAAGGGATAAATTGTCCTCAGCTGAGGAACAGGGAAAGGGAGGAGGAGAAGAGGGTAAAGTGTGCTCAGTGCACCTGGGAGAAAACAAGTATAGCAAATACATACAAGGAGGCAGCAGAGGAACTTGCTAAACTGCATATGGATGCAAATGCTTCAGGGTCCCCTGCAAGATAAGTGGGGGATTTGATTTAAACTCCCTGTGGGTTTGCACTGGGACAGCTGGGGGCTATGACCCAGTAGCTGTAGGACTCCAAGAAGAAACTGAGAGTCAATTTTCCTTAGTGGGCAAGTAGGAACAGAAGCAGCAACTTCTGATACTTTAGCTGAGCATTTCCTTTGTTCATGTTGCTCAGAGCCAGAAGGTATATGTGCAGGAAACTGGGTGCAGGAACAAAAGCAGATCCAGAGCAGATGAAGAAAAACATTCCACATGCACAGACAAAAGGAAGCTTAAATGCAGAAGTTAATGAGACTTTTTGTGCCCTTCCCTGTGTGGGTTGGAAAACGTAGAAATATACCAACCCTTATAGTCTCCATTCTGGGACTGACCAGCTTCTGGGCAGTAGCCTCATGGCAGCTGAGAGTGTAATGAAACAAGAAACTAGAGTGAAGGTAGCAAAAATCAGCTTTGATGGTAAAATGTTACAGCTTCAGAATCTAGGACCCAGCTTGAACAAAAAATATAGAAAATATGGATACACGGGGCAGACACCACCAAGAGACCTTTTCTTACATGGAATGGTAATATGACAAGTTGCACACCCCCATAGGGGACAGCTTGTCTTTGTGTAAGCTGGGGATCAAGCAAAAGATGGGTTTACAAGCAATATCACTGAAGAAGTGCAAAGAAACTTACCTGAATCTCGACAGAGAGATATCCATTTTTTGAGAAATCAAGCCACAGCTATACAAAGCAACGAGAAAGATCCAGACAACAGAGTAGAAGATAATACAGTTGTTGTTAAAGTTTCTTTCTGACAGCAGAGTCTTAATTCACCTTCCTGTAGAATTACCTAGTATATTCGAGATACCCCATGGTATTGGGTAAATCCTCTTAGAGATCACAGGTGTGGCACAAGGTGTGGCCTTTCTAGAGAGCAGAATGCCACAGAACATCTCAAATGGTAATAGACATCTATGGTTAGACATTGAGCCCTGGGGAAAGAAAACAAGCCAGCTAAGTTTTCTGTCAAAGCTGAGCACTAAAACTGAAAGAAGTGGGACACCAGTGCAGCTGTGGCTAAGGCCTCAGGCAGCACCTGGTAAACTGAGGCACTTGTGTGCATGCATCACATTTCCATCAAGAGTCTGTGTTACAGACCCACGACCCACGATTTAAAAGGGGTGCTGTTAATCCTTTTCCTGTGAGACATTAGGGTAAATGTGACCTGGGACTTACTTTTTTGTTAATGCCAATCTTTCTCCTAGATACTTTAGCCTATTTTTATTTCCAGGAAAGGTAGATTTAAGAACATAAACAACTCAATATGTGCAACTCACCTGTCATTTGGGAGAGCTGCCAATGAAAGAAACAGGGACGCCTTGCTCTTCTTTCACTCCTATCCTTCAACTACCTTGTGCAGTTTAGAGACAGAGCAGGTATCTTTGCTCATTCTCAATAAACTGGCAAGATTTCAGGCATTGACTAAGACAGCTGGCAATACACAGACTCCTCATTCCTTGCTAGAACTTATTTATTATTAAAGACAAATTAGGTGATAGGAGGTGGGTCTTGAATGTTAGATAATCCATTAACCAGTTCAATAGGATTCCCCTGAAAGGAGATTTGTATCCCAGAAGATATTTCCAGTGCACTTCGTATAACAAGGGATGGAGAAAGGGAGAAAGAAGTTGAAAGGCAGTGTGCTGTGGATGAGGATGTTTGTATGAGTGGCAGGGCAGGGCTGCTATCAGACCAAGAACAGGTGAGCAAGACCTGAAGACCCACAAGGTATTAAGAGGCTAGATGTATTCAGGGATGGGAATGGCAATCTATGGTGTACAAAAGCTGTCCAGAGGAGAGGGCTCCACCTGCTCACATGTATTTCTAGCTGATGTAAGAATGACTAGCTATCTAGGAGTTTGGGAAGGGGCAGCCCAGCTAATTGCTGGTGCTTCCTGGTGGCAGGTGACCAGTGCCTGTGTTTGTTCCCCAGGGCATTTGCTTCCTAGATAATCCAGAGTTAGAAGCAAATCAAAGAGCAGCTGCTTGCTAAAAAGGCAAAAGAAAAGAGGCTCTTGCAGCAAATAGGCAGCACCCTCTTTGCAGCCTCTTAACCTTCCTTGCCGGGGAGGGCAGTGGGGTCCCAGCTATGAGTGACAGCTCTCCCCAAACGTGTGGAAACAAGTGAAGAAGAAATGATGACCTGCACTGAGTATGTTATTGCTGAATGATTCCCAGGTGAGTTCAGTTAATAAAGTCGCAGACAAATTAGATCGCATCCCTCACATCTTATCATTATTTCTGCATGTCTGGAACAATGAAGACCAAGACTTTTTATAGATGCAAATACAGCAAATGGAGTTCAGTATATAGAAATGCTGTAAAGCAGCTCTAAAAAATATTTTTGCAACAAAGCTAATTTAAAAAGTGTATGGATTTACTTTATTTCACAGACATTTTTCTTCTCTTTTTAGAGACACTTCTCTTATAGACATGGATGGTAATATAGTCTAAAGACTAGCTTCTCTGTTTTAATTCCAGTCTAATTATTCTAACTTCCATATTTTATCAATATGTTTTAGCCATCCTCATAGTTTCTTCATTAGTTGTTTTTTTCCAGATCAAATGTTTCTGTCAGCTTTGACTATCCTCCCCCCCCTCACCCCAAACTGAGACAATTATGTTTGGTATACACTTCATAATAAATGCCCTAGTGGCAGCAACAGTGTCCACAAAGTTGATTTTGCATCTGTCTAAAAAGAGGCAAGCTAATACAAAGAACTTAAAAATGTATAGAACAGCCCTGACAAATTCTGCAACCTTGTGCCAGAGTTGCTGAATGCTTTGAGTCCTATCACACATGCTGAGACTGCTTTTCAAAATTACATTTTACACATATATCATCACTGTCACTATTTACTTTGCGCATACTTTCTGTAGTCATACATATTCTATGAATAACATTAAATATAAACATTTGGTGTCTTACACTAATGGAGATTGTTTTTGTTTGATTACATATTTCAATCTATTCTTCATCAGAGAATTCTTGATCCAGATCGCTTTTGCACTTGATCTTAGCTTTTATCTCCCCTGAATTTATTCAGCCTAAAAGGATATCAAGTGCAGATTCTTTTCATGGTCTTTATCCATAATTAAAAGCTAGTATTCGAAGGGAATGAACTCAGGGGTACAAAAATTCCTCAATTTATGTCCCACAGATAATGTCTTATTTGTAAATATCTATAAACGTGTTGTTTTGGTGTACGGCTTATATTTCACTAATCTCTCAAAGGGCCTAAACATTCTTTCATTACAAATATCCTTGAGAGTCATCCTGTCAAAATCATTCCACAATTAATAGAGGTTGCCTCCAAGGGCCTCAGGGAGAAGAGAGCTGTTAATAAGTGGACAAATAGGAGATACTCTCTGGCCTGCTTTAAAATGCTTGAGGACATCATGCCATGTGCCTGAAGGAGAGTCTTTGGTAAATTCTCGAAAATCCTTCCTGTTCACTTATGTGTTTCTATGGCACCAGTAAATTCTTATCAGTGAGAGAAAGATTTGTGGTTCTGTATTATTTTCTTACAGCCACCAAAAGTGAAGGCAAAGCCATTGACTTGCATGAAGATGGGACTGTATAAGAGGTTTATCAGCATGAGGTGCAGTCCACAGTTATTAGAAACTACTAAATCTTGTCCCTTTTTATCATGAGACAATAGTTTTGATGCAAGATAAGGGAACATATTGTTCTGCTTAATTTTCAAAAGAAGAGTTTAAGAATTACTGGATATTGTAACGGTTCTGCTCACTGCTCATTTTACCCAAGTTAATACAGAGTAGAAATTCCATCTGTTCATTACCACTGCTCAGGCTAGTGGGAAAACACTTAGTCTGGCTAATATAATTTCTCTGTTTCTTTTGTTGTTTTTTTTCCCACCTGGAAGGGATGATTTTTAAAGTTAATTCAAATTGTCCTTGCTCCTTCTTTACATGGGACAGTATCTGGCAATATAAGATTGTTGTTTCTTGAGAATAATGCTTGTAAACAGTCTAAGAGAAATTTGTATTACCCACTTGTGGCAGAAAAAAAAGTGCAGATGTGTGGTTTTGTAATTGTGACTAGAAATATGAGTTATTACTGTATATTTATGTAAGATTGATGCAGATTCTCTGGTTATTTTGTGTGACTTTATTGCACAGTCATATGGAAGTTTCATATGGAAGATCAAAATCAGCTGTAAAATGGGACTGTGATTATAACGTTAATTATCGAAAGGATATCCCCTCCAGAGGATCATAATCTGGTCTGAAGCAGAAAGACGGTTGCTTCCCTATGGGAATCTGGGAGCGATCCTCTCTCAAAAGCTTGGTGACACAGTCCTGTAAGCCTGATATGATTTCACTTTCAAATGTATTTAAAAATTCTACAGCAAATCCATTGGGGGCATAGTCTTTCCCGCTTTCCAACACAAATACTGTTTCCTTAATTTCATTCTCTGTCCTGGGAATCTGCAACAGTTCTTTCTGCTCTTGTGTCAGTTGTAGCTGCTGCTGTTCTACAGCTGATGAAAGAATTGGATTTTAATATTTGTTCAGTGGTACGTAAGTTGGCATAGTAATTGTGAATAACTGTGATTCCCCAGGGTGAAGAAGAGTTTGGCCTTAGTGTTTCCCAATTCACTGGGTTAGTTTGGATCATTTATTCGTTTACCAAACCAAATAACAACGGGCATACTTAAGGAATGATTGTTAAAAATACACATTTCTTTTTCAGGCTTTTATAAAAGAATAGTAACACATTTAGAGACAAATTTGTAGATCTTTCACAAGAACTTCTATACTCCTATGCTTTAAATTTATTGGAAAAGATACTGTCTTAGAGTAATTTTAGATTCTGGCTTTCTGTTTGGGTTTTCTTTATTTAATAGTGTGAATATTTTATTCTGAAAACAAAATATCAAACTATGTGACCCCATGGATCCAATCCTTTTGCTTACTCTCCCAATCCTGCTCTAATGAAAAAAACTACTCATAAAAAATATTTCCCAGTTTAAAAAAAGATCAGCGTATGAAGGATTATATATCCAATTCTCATTATCTTCATTCTTTGCTTTGGGAAGCACTAGACTTTTTCTGAAAATTATCATTAACTGTCATCCTCATCAATAAAATAAGAAAAAAAATCAGTAAAAATGCTGAATCAGGGTAAAACTGGAATAAGTCAGAGAGGAACTCTGGGATTCAGATGACTTAGCTTTGGCTCTTAGTAGAGAAAGACAAGCACCTTCCATCCTACAATATCTGTACAAATCACCAGGGATGAACTAACCTTTGGAGATGCCTATTTATGTCAACTAACTTTTGAGTGCATAAATGTCTAGCTTAGACTAGAAAAATTTGACCTCCAGACAGATAAATTTAGCACAGTCACATCCTGAGTATCTTTACGAGGTTCTCTGTGAATGCGAAGTCCAGCTCAAGCTTTCCTCCATGTTCCAACTCTTTTTCTTTCCCACTGCTGCTAAGTTTTCAAGAAGTGGATGTAGACACTTACATTGTCATTCTGCTGAAAGATCTTGAAGCCCTCGACATGCTGTCCAGGCAAGGTGCAGAGTGGAAAATAACTTAATAGTCTGCTCTGACCATGGCTTTCAACACACATCTGTAAGTTGCTTCTTTGAGGCCTACTTTTCAGTAAGAAAAGCTATGGTATTTCGTTTATCTGTTCTTGTTATCTTCTGCTTTTCCTGAGTGCAGGCTCCTAGGTACCCTTCAACTGTCTGGATTTATGCCAGTAAGACACACTGAACAAATTGTCCATCTGGTGTGTTAGGCATAAATCACTTTTTATCCCTTTCCTGTGCAGACATTGTTTTCTATTTGCTCACTTAATAATTTCAAAAGCTATTTATTGGCATGATTCAAAAGTGATGTTATTGCAAAACTTTTCCTATTTGTTTTACTTTACTTTTAGTTTACTTAAAATGATTTGTTGCCTCGGACATTGTTACCAGCACCAATTGTTTATGTTAATTCAGGCTTTCTGATCACTAGTATAGGTCAAAAATTTGATCCTTCTCAACTTTTTACTTCTCACACTGGTTATTCTAACGGTTTAATTGTAGGGATCTAGAATGTCCTTTTTTCCTGCTATGCCTTCTTGAAGAAATCATCTTCTGCTTACTCATTTTAACAAAACATTTTGGAGGAAAGAACTGGCCTCCCCTTCCTTTTCTATCAACAGGACACAGTTGAAGTCTATTTCTTTGCAGGGTTTTCCTTTAAGAACTTTGATTTTTCTTTTGCTTGTCTCTTCCCTACATCAAGGAAACTCCAATCCTGTGGATGCTCTCACTCACTCTCCCAGTCCTGCTGCCAAATCTGCTGCCGCTGCTCATATTTAACTGTTTTGAACAGAACATCTCCTGCAGCACATTGATCAAGTACAGGAAGCATTAGTGACCAGCACCTCAGAGCATTGGTTTGTTATTAACTCTGACAGACTAATTTGTTTCCCCAATGTTCATTATTCTACAAAAGGGGCACATCAGACAAGGCAATTGAAATGTACAATATTGCCACCTGTCTCTTTTCTGCCTTGATTATGTACAGCCCAGTGTTCAGCTCCAAAGTATGCCAAGACCTCAGAGATATGAATTGTAAAAATGAAGATAATTAGAATTCCAGACTGGCCCAACTTGGAATAAAGATAATTAATGCAAGAAGTTCCAAATGAGCACACCCTTGACAAGTAAATAAATTCAAAATTAGGTAAAAGTTTCTGTATTTCTTGGAATTATTAGTGTGTGGTCACAGTGACACTTTGTGTTCATTGCTAGGGAATGCACTTTGTTGAAACGCTGCAATGTGCTGGAGTTAACATCTATTATCTAACACACTCATTAACAATAAGTGACCTAATGCCTGCAGTGAGAAGACTGCAACTAAATTTTAGTAAGGTCAGGAGCTATCTATGAAGCAGCAGCTACCAGACTTACAAAGAAATCCAAGTAATGTATGCTGCAGTCTGAAACGTACTCACAGTTAAACTAAAATATATATAGCCACACAGTGCACTGTTACTTCATTTTTAATGCATGTACCAACATGTTTGTCCTTTGCCATGGAATGGCTTTTGT
>NW_009919644.1:40251-60251 GCF_000696875.1 Nestor notabilis
ATTTGTTCTGCATGTCTCCGTTCATAAAACATACAGACCTACTAACAAGACATTCTTGGAACATCAAAGATATTAGAATTCCTTATGAAATGTTGTTAGATGCAGTCAAGAGTTAAAACATAATGCCATTAACACACTCTGATGCTAATTCCCATCTTGATGCATAATTTTTGTTTTAAACTAGCTACATAGCAGCAGAGAGCATGCTAGTATACAGGAAACTCTGTTTGTGATTATATCTAAAACTGACAAAATACTCCAGAGAAGATTTGCCCATTTGATTTTCCTTCCTTAAAACTGCACACAACAAAGATAAATTTTCTTTACACTGCCCTTATGTAATTATTCTTTCCCACTGGGAATAATGTTTGTTTACTGCCAGTGGCCTTGATTCTCCACTGCCATGCATACTTTCTTGTGCCTTACGCCAGTGAGAACAGCTAGACCAGTCTACTTCGACTTCCTGCACTGCTCTGGCAATATGAAGCATCTGTAAACCCGACAGGGAGCTAACCCCAACAAGCCCAGTTAACACAAGTTTACAGATGCTTTACATCACCAAAGCAGTGCAGCAGAGCCAATATATACCAGTAAATCTGGTCCTCCAGCTGTGTGTTTATTTTAAAACTGAAAGTTGCAAAATAAACTGATTATTTAGAATGGGTATTAAATAAAACTGGTTTGATTTCCACAAATTCTTGCAATGACCTCCAGGGTCTAACAGCAGGTTTAATTTTATTCCTGATCATTTAAATCCAGATGCTGCTTTTGATGGTTACAATGCATATATATGGTGGAGTCATGAGCCACACGTCTCCCTGCACTTTAAAAAACCAAGACAAAAATACATCTACATTTGGTCTCTGGAAAAAGATTGACTGTAATTTACAGAGTGCCTTTGAGTGCAGTTAAGATACGTAGGGTAGCAACTTCACCAATGTGAAGGCGATAGCTAAACCTGGCTGGGTTTTTCTTACTCCACTTCTAGATACTTTGAGTTGGGCCACTTCTACAAAGTGAATTCTTCTGCAAAAATATCAAAGATACAGTCACAGCCCTTCTCACATGTGAAGCAGATTTGCCATTGGTCTGTAACGACCTTCCTGCCAGTGAATTCCGATTCATCAGAGATTTCTTTCCTGAAGGTGCAGTGGACTTTCAGGCTGCACAACTCTGCTTCCTACCCAAGTACAACATTTTACAGTAGTTTGTAAAATCCTATAGCAGAATACTGGAAAGGTTTGACTGAAACTGTCATAGAATCATAGAATACTTTGGATTGAAAGTGACCTACAAAAGTCATCTAGTTCCACTGCCCTGCAAAGAGCAGGGACACCTTCAATTACATCAGGTTGCCCAGAACCACATCCAGCCTGGCCTTGAGTGTCTGCAGGGATGGGATATCCACCACCTCTCTGGGCAACCTGTTCCAGTATTTTACCACCCTCACTGTAAAGATTTCTTCCTCTCATATAGCCTGAATTTCCCCTCTTTTAGTTTAAAACAATTACTCTTTTTCTATCACAACAGGCCCTGCTAAAAAGTCTGTTTACTAAAAAGTATTTGCTAGGTGAGTTTTTTTCAAAGAATCCCTACTTTATCTATCTACCAAACTGATCTTAAAAAACACTCTTTTAAGATAGGTGATAAAATTGAAATACATATAAGCAAAATAATAACTTAGGGAAATGTCTTAAGCTTAACATTTACTTACAGGCCTACATGTCTTGAAAGGGGTGCGTGTGTGTTTCTCTGGGAAACCAAAGAAACCTTTTAAACATCCAGGAGGAAACAGTCTGTACACTACTTCCATCCCCCAAATTCTCACTGAGGTCTGAGTGGATTTGAAAACATTAGACAGCACCTGACAATATAGCATGTGCATTTTATTGCTTCATAGACATCTACTTTTTGTAAGAGAGATGGCAAAAGCAGTTTAAAAATATGTGAAATCAGTGTGTTTCATTAGTAAAGCAACGATTATCACAGTTATTATTCTTGCTTTTCCTCTAAGCTTCAGCAGCATTCTTTGTGATACTTCTGAAGCCGAGCCATAAATCTCAGAATGCCTGCTGATGAGATCCAAATCTGCTGTAAGAGTAACCCTGGCCTTTTCAAAAACAAAAAGGACCTAGAATTTGGGGATTTTTTTTGTTGTTTCAGTTTTTTTTTTTTTAAATGAACAAACTATGTTATGACCTTGGAACAAAGAAGTGACACTCCATTTGTACCAGCCTAGTTGCACATGCACAGTGCTGTTTCTCCCTGCTGTGCCTGTCTAAAGCACTAGGAAATTTACAGGTCTCTCTATGGTCATTTCAGAGAGGTTTCCTCTTCATGGGATGTGAGTAACTCTGCGGACTTCAGTGAGGATTATTCATAACCTACCTGGAAAAAGTAGGCCTGTGCTGGTCACTCGGGGGGCTGCAGTCTCAGATGTGGCCAGCTGCTCTGTGCCACAGCTGACTCTGCCCACAGGAGATGCCAGCAGAACAAGGGCCAGTGTGCTAGAAGAACCAAAGACCACCTTGGCTGACGTGCATCTATTTAAGTGACAGACAGATGTCTTGAAGAGCAGGAGGGAGCTGGAGCGGTGGAAGGGAAGATACAGTCTTAGAGAAAGCAGCTTTTGGGCCAAACCAGACACATAGCATTATCCAGTCATGCCATATACAAGGCAGCTAGGAAGCTGATCTATCACAGAATGGTGTGTTTGTCTGCGTAGAAGGACTGCCAGCCCCAGCTGCTCTTTTAGAGGGTGGCCGTGTGCCATTTAACTCTTGTCAATCAAAATCCATAAATGGCAGAAGGAGGTGGGGAAAAGGAAGAAAAGGGTAGTGGGAGAAAGAGTAAACCCTGGAGGGAGGGAAGGAAAGATCTGTAGGAATATATGATATACAGAGTGAATGTGAAAAGGCTAATACACCACCTGGAGCCCCCCCTGATACAGCTAGCCTTGTGCTAAGCTTCGTTTAAAATTCTTACTCATGCTATATGGACTCCAAAGCAGTGTTTGCTGGTCATTTTTGCTGCTATTGCTTTTAGTTTGCTTCCTTACTGCTGACATGATTTTGATGTTTTTTTTTTAAAGTGATCATAAAAAAGGCCTTTTATTTGAACTCCACACCTGTAATCAGATCTTTGAGGATCATTACTCCTCATACCTATGGATACAGATACTTCTGTATGGAAGCGTAATTTTGAAGAAGTACGGGTCATTTGAATTCTTAGCAAGGTAATGTGAGGCAAAGAGGGAGAGAAAAAGAGAGGAGAGAAGAGAGGAGAAAACAGATTTTGTAAACAGCATATATTTTTAATATTTTAAATAAGATGACTGTTTGAACATGCCCTGAAACTGCAAATGTTAGACTTTGAAAACATGTTCTACAATAAGAAAATGTGTAAGCCACTAAAAAGGTATGGCAGGAATAGCTTATTGCAAAGCAGTATAGATACAGATTATGTGTAGATACTTTCCCCACCTATGTGGTATATTTTCAGTTGCTTGTATCTCCTAATACAAACACTGTGCTTAGGAGTGCAGTTTGTTGTTACCAGACCAGGCTGATCAAACCCACTTCAGAGCAACACCTTCAGCCTATCTTACTAAGTCTGAAGCAGGCACCATTATCTTAAAAGATGCACCAGGGAAACTTTCCCTCTCCACCTGAAAATACAAAAACTTTTCCCACAGCCTCCTCCCCTTTCCTCTCATACTGCACAGATCCATAAACCAGAGCTATAGTCAGCACTCTTTGAATGATCACATTACAGGACAAGACGAAAAAAAAACTTTCACAAGGATTTTTGTTATGTCGCAGAATAAACCTAGTTTCTGTAATGTTCTCTGTGTTTCTGTATGTGCATATGTGAGTGGACCTATCTCTATATACAAAATAGAAGACAAAATAAAAAAATACAGGGTGTATGATTCAGGATGGAAGGATAAGGACTTTCTGTCTGTCTTATCAGTCCTTGCTCTGTGGTTTGAGTGGGAGGAAATGACCAAAGCATTAATCATAATGAGTATATACAACTATTTCCCTCTCCACCAGTGAGTAGTAAGACCTTGCTTTCTTCCTCCCCTTACATTAATGGGATCCCCAAAATCCTAAGAGCAACACCTTCAACTGTGGATTGAAGGCAGATGTCAGCACTGAATTCATGACCCTTCTAAGTTGCTTAAGGTTAACAGGTCAAGTTCTCCTCCCTTTTGCTCATGCTTAGAGCTATTCATCTACATGAGTGAGTGTGAAGCATGTTTCAAAAGTGTCATATGTATCTGTGGGTTGTGAAAGGACATTATTAGCTAGGGTCCTGTTAGGAGAAATAGCTGCAAAAGGACGATGGACTGGAAATGCCCCTGAAAGTGTCTCCTCATTTTGAGTGTGTCCTTGCCTGTGAGAAGCTCTCATTGATTGGAGAGAGGAGAAGTAATGATATAACTGATGTGAAGGCAATTGTCAGGGGTATGGCAGCTTGAGGGAGACAAATTCAGCAACATATCAGTTTAATCTCCAAACTATAATTTAAAACCTGCCAAGTTTTAGTGGTCTTCTGCTCTATTTTTGCCTCATGGGGGAAAAAAAAAAGTCACTATTTTAAAACTAAACTTATGTGAGATCCTCCAAAGCAAGTAAGTATTAGGTCACTCTACTGCCAATAACACAGATGAACAATGCTGAGTCATGAGAGCAAGCAGTATTTATGTTAAAGAAAATGTTAAGCTTCATCATTTTAAACCACAGCCTTAAACCACTTTATCTTGGGTGTCCTGCACCAATGGTTTTCAGCATGTCCCTTATTTTGACTTTAACTGAGAAATATGTTTTTCTGCATTTAACATTAACTTCTGTACTCTTAATGGGGCTCAAAATGAGTCTCCATAGGAAAGAGAATAGTATAGTGGTTTTTCCTCCATGAATTGTTCCTCAGAAATCACCATAATGTAGGAAGTTCAGTTACATCTTAAACTAAAGGTTAATATAAAGATGCATAAAAACATTTGCAAGAAAAATATATATAAAAATACTGGAGCAGAATTCTGCAGGGGCAGTCACCTCTTCCAAAAATCAGTTAACAAGCATGCAAACACCATAGATAACAAGCTCTATGGGACATGGACTATCACCTTTTTCTCTAGGTTATAAACTGTCTGTAACAGTGGTATGTCAAATACAAACAATGCTTCCTGAATCCAACTTATTAAACAAATAATAAACACATCACCTAACTCATAACACTACTATGTCCTTTAGTTTATATAACTCTGTATTTTATTTAAGCTAATGAATTGATATTTCTTTTGTGCTTATATTACATAAATCTCTTTTTGCTGTACTGAGACAACCTACAATCTGAGTTTCAGCCACATGGTCTCTGGACCATTTGTAGATATTCTCCTGCCTGAAATGGTTTCAAAACCTCAGGACAATTCTGTGTTCAACTTAACGAATGATAATTTTAAGATTTAAAGAAACTAGTGAAAACCTCACAGTTTATGCAGTTTTCCTACTTACTGGTTAGTAATTGGCTTTGGACTATTCATTTGTTATGGTTTTCAGATCTATGAAGGCATAGATGTATATGTAGGAACAGGCCCTCCATAAGCAGAGAGACATCTAAAGGATTAGTGAACTACTCAGCTGTTATGACAGGACAAAACTGTGATTGTCATCCAAAGAACTTACATTAAGGTTAGATATATCATACCTACCCATGGACATCTAGAAATCTGTGGTTTATTTTAAACTAGTTCCTCTATAGCTGGTGGAGAGAGTGAGCTCTCTCTGGAGAACTGTTCATCTCAGCAATGCTAAGTGCTCAGTAAAGGTGGGCCGAATTTCCCTCTAGGACACTCTCCTTTGACTACCAAGGGAGACTTGGTGACTACCTTAAACTAGTTGCCAATGATTAGATTGCTAAAAGTGATCTAGAAATGGTTTGGCTTCCGGGAGACAAGGGTTTTTCCCCAAGAATCTCAGAAAGGACAGAGGGAACCTCCCTGTGAAATTCCAGTGAAAACTCACAGTGTGGTTTATTTTGTTAGTACCTGCATAAGTTCTTAAATTCAAAAGAGGAAAGTGAAAGGAAGGAGAAAAAGCAGTTAACATGAGTATTAAGGACAGGTGTGCTGAAGAACCCTGTATGACTCCAGATTTACCTGATGGGGTATCTCAGAACATGCTCTGACAGATATGTAAAGCAGGCTGCAGCTTCACTCTGGCCTTTTATGTGGAAAATAGAGCGTGGAAAGAGGAGGAGACTGCAAATCCTGTTCTCATTCTATTAAAGAGCTGAGATATCTGAATCATGTATTCAACCTGCTGGGTGCCTTCCAAGTACTGGTAATAGATGTGCCTCACAGCCTAAAACTGAGTTTTGAGCCCGAAACTATGAAGACATCTCACCTTAGAGAGGAACCAGTCAGTAGTAAACATAGGTTTCTTCTAGTCCTTTGGTGTATCCCATAGTGATTTTTAGAATCATTTAAGAGAACTTGCTTGAATATGTTTCAGAAAAATGAAATTTCACTGACATGCACTGCTTTGCCTAAAATAATTGTTAAGGTAGACCTATGGGAATGAGGGTTTTCAGAAGACTTGTTGGTTTTGTGCTCCTGGGCTACAGATGGTGAAAGGGTGGATGTGAAATATTAAAAGAAACTATTCAAACCTAACTTTTTGAAACAGAATTTAAAAATAAAAATATCCAAATAATTTTGTGAAAACTGTTAAGATTCCAGTTGTATTACAATGCAGAATTACTGTTTCAGAAGTTTAAACACCAACAGCATTTAAATGATCTTCTGACATGAAAAACAGATGTATATTTCAGGTTAAACTCTCATTTCTTCATTACAAATTAGTGCTAAGTATCATCCAATGACATTTGGAATTCTACAGCCAAAACTGTTGGCATGTGGGTCCCAGTTTTTCAGGATTGGGTTATTTTGGGTGTCTCATACTTTCCTTTTTTTTTTTTTTAATTATTATTTTCCTGCTAATCTTTGAACCTGATCCAGCATTCCTTACTCAGGTTAAACTCTCACTGAAGACAATTTTGCGTGAGCAAGAACTGCAGGATCAGCCCTTTTGTCACAGACAGTGCAACATCAAATTTAGTTTTCTCACATAAATTAGTGAAGAAATTGGTTAGCAAAGCTACAATGGAGTGTCTTCCAACACCTTTTTCTGTCCATCCACCATGTCGCCTCCTACAACAGCCTCATTGGTCTGACGTGAGGAGCTAAAAGACCACCTCTTCAAAACCACAAGATTCTGAGGGAAAATATTGCTTATTATGGATATTAAAATTCTGGTGTTGTCTTCTTATGAAGGTACAGAAAGGAAAATAGGAAATGGTACAGTTCAGAGCCATTCCTGAGGCAAACAGTAAAAAGGGGAAATACACCAGCGAAAACTTAACCCATTCACATGTTCTTCTTTGCTGTACATTGGATTCCAGAGAGTAATGTGGTTATAATCAATTTGGACTTGGGTTGCAGTCACATATTCCCTAGTGAGGCCCTAGTATCTTGACTGTGAATTTCAAAATAACTACACAAAGTGATGATAAAAAGTAGATTTTTCTACTGGAACTAATGGTGATTCCTTCCGTTGTTTTGCACAGCATATGCTGTTCATAAATAATGTCAGAATTGGGCCAAGTCTCCTTAAGAAAGCTGGTCATTTAATGTAAGTAAATCCACATTAAATATTGAAGATCAGAAAAAAGCTGCCTTTTCAAAGAGGTCACTTTTAAGTGAAGGAAACAACAATGCATGTGTGCGGATGGCCAGTTCCACACTGGGTGACACAGAGTTAATAGCTCATAGAGAGCATATACATGTTTTTTAAAGATGTTTTATTGCTTACAAAAGGAAGTAGTCTAGAGAGACTGGATACATAAACTGGCTCCAGCCAGCTGCGGCTGCCAGGCTAGGAAGGATCCTGTTCAATTAGTGTTGTAAAATAAAATACTTTGTAAAGGAAATAAACACTATGAGAGCTAAGATTCATGCTTTCAAATATACACAAGGTTTGAATTTTTAATTAGGGCTGCTAATTACAGTCATCAGAAAGCAGAACAGAATAGATTTTACCTTACATTTAGCAGACAAGCCTTCAACCCCAGTGTATTTTTCAATTTCATTAATATTTTATGAAAATGGCCCTTGCAGCTTCAGCCTATTCTGTGCCTCCTACAAAACTGCCCCACATTATGGATGCCAATGCCTTTAAGCCATGTGCATTAGTGAGATGACAAAATGCAAAACAGCATCTTGTCAACCATTGCATCAATTGATTCTATTAGATAGTGTAAAAACAGTTGGGTGTGAGTTATAATCTAGCTGACACTAATGAAGAAACAAGACACTGGCTGGGAGCAGCCATAAGCCAGAAATTAATGCTTCTAATATTTTTTAACAAATTAACCTTAATGAACTGGCCACGTATATACTGTAGTATATACTGATAAGTCAATTAGTGGAGAATAGAGGTTATGCATATATAGATATATAGAAAAAAAGTATGGTCATAGAGAGTTCCATGCACACAATGCTATAACTGAAATTCTGGAGTAAAATTTTTTACATTGAGATAGATTTTAACTCTAATGTGCAGAAGTCCAGTCTGTGCATTTCAGTGGAATTTTGGATGCAGGAACATCAGTAAGCAAATACGAAATTCAGTATCATACTGTGTCATCACACTGATAGATCAGACATAGTATCGATGTGTTCATATAAATGCCTTAATTTCACTGATATTTACCGTAATTGAGTTTGAGACCCAGTGGTCCATATTTCTAGCTGAATTCATCATGTACAGACCAAAATTTACAGTGTATTTCCTTTCTGTTCATTACTATTAGGGAACATTCTCTGATTCAGATTGTTACAATCTAAATCTAGTCACTGTCTGAATGGATGCGTTAGCATTTTAAAATAATATACCTAATATGAGACCCTAAATTCTAGGAATTTTGTTTACAAGCAACCTAGAAAACAGAAGTAGCTAATTTATGAGGACGCACAGAACAAAGGTAAGGCACTTGCCAACAATAGTTTGTTGGTTTAACTTTGACTTGCTTTCCTGGGAAAGAAGAAAACAGAATTTTCAATGTGAACTGTCAGCCCCAGTTATGACAGGGCTTCACTAGTTAGAAATTCAGAGTTCCTTTTCCATTGGCAGAATGATGCAAAGAAAACCACCAAACAAAATTCTTTCAAGTTTCAACTACAACCCTACTTAAATAATTTACTTTTTAGTTTTACTTAGACTATTCTTTTTAAACTTGGTTGACATTTTCGTTGACAAGTACATTTTATTGCACAAGATCAGTAGTGAAATTGGCAGTGAAAAAGAGAGAGGGGGAAAAAAGCTGGCTCTGCTCAATGAAAGAACTACTATCTTGCCTTTGGGAAAAGCATTGCCGGCAGTGACCCTTTCTGAAGTCAACAATAAATGGTATTCCAGTCAATGCAAGTGAAATATTTGGTCACTTTGAATGCTACCTTTTCCTAACAGAAGTAAACCAGGGGCTGTTCAGCTAACATATTTAAATCAAGTGAGTGATAAAAATATTGTGTGTGAACAACAAGCCTCTAAATTTATCCATTAGAAACCAATAAATAAATTTATGAAATAATTGAAAATATTAGCATTAAAACTTTCCTGTATGAACTACAGATAGCTGCTATTCAAATTACTGCACACCAAAAAAATCCAAAACTCTGGGGGAGAGGGAGGGAGGAGAAGGTGGAAGTGAAAATAACCTCTTAAGTGTAGCTTTTGGTTTCCAAGATCTGTGTCTCTCATATTGCAAATGTGTGATGCTACTTAGTGATCAAAACAGAAGACAGAAAAAACAATAGGACTTTTCAAGCAATTTGTATCTATTTAGACTGTATACTGAATGAGTGACCCATGCTTCCAAAGTATCTTTGGAGGACATGGATTAGAAAGGGCTACAGTGACATCCCAACCAATATTTCATTCAAAGGAATCTGCTCCAGGAAACCCATGCGTCAAGGTTGCCCTAGGCTGTTGTCAACATTATACTACAGTGCATTGTGTAAATACTAAATTGGAAACATAGATGGGCATACTTCGTGCCTTGTGTCCAGCAATTTAAATGAAGACAAATTTATCAGTTTGCCAAACCAGTTTTATCAGAAGTTGCTTTGGGTTTATTTCCAGACTTTACAAGGGACATACCAGGAGCCAATGCCAAATACTTACGTCAGTGATCCGCAAGCAAAAGTCATTTTGGTTTGATTTTTGGGTGAGCGGAGGTCTTAGGTCTTAAGCCAAACAATTCTCTGTGTTCTGCCTTGCTTTTCCTGTGTACCTTTTCTCATTTCCATCATGTGGGTAAGCATCACCATCACCACCATTGCTTTACTAAAGGGCTTGGGTGTTTGGGTTTGGGGTAGTTTTTCAGGCTGGTCTCTGGAAAGAGGTGATGAACTCCTCAGATGAGGCAGCCATCTCTAGGGAATATGTTTGGGGGCCTGGTCAATTTGCAGTTTGATATGGCACAAGGACTCCCAGCTGAACCACTCAGAACCATCTCATCCAATATGACTGAAATCCTGGCACAGTTTAAGTAAATGGGAGTTTCAGAGTGAATTTCTTGACATAGGTAGAATAAACTTGCAAACAATAATGGACAATAGGCCTAGGAAGCTCATTTCTGAAAATTATGTAATTAGATGCAATGAATATACAGCTTTCACTGCATATTTTCTTAGTTCCACCATAATACAGGTGTTGCTATCCCTATATGAGCAAATACAAAAGAGGCACAGGTCATGAGTTCATGCACTGCCTGTCTTTAGACTGTGTGTTTGATTGTTAGCATTCTCCCTGTTTTGCCCTGTGCTGAGTAACACTATGCCTAATGCCTGGGTATTGCTCATGACATCCTTCTCAAAAGGGGATTTGAAGATGACCTCCCTGTTTTGTTGGAGAGAAAGTTTAAACAGGTAGATGTGAGTCTTGCCACTCCATTTGGCCTCAGAGAGAGGGAACAGTTCCCGACCTGTGTTATTTAGCAGTACAGGCACCAAATTTATTTAGCCTCTGTAGCCATTTCTAGTGCATCTGCAAATGACCATTACACCGCACACAGCTGTATGCAATACACATGAGTTAGGACTGCAAAGACATGCTCAGTATGAGGTTAAGATGTTCGTTTAGAATAAAAGAATAAAGATGTAGAGTTGCGGAAACCTAGTTTCTCTGTAGTCTTTTAGAAGGCATCTAAAGCTGTCTCAAAACAATACCCCACTTATTTTTCTGTTCCTGAAATTTCCCCCTCTTTTCCTCTATAAAGTTTCCATAGAACTTAAAGATGCTTAGTTCACTTCTCAGGAAGGAAAAATTTGTCCAAAAAGATCTCAATTTAATTTTCTAGTTCCAGCTAAGCCTATGAGTGTATTGTGAAATTTCCCACAGTGCTTTAGTTTGACTGGCTGAGGAAGGCTGTGTGGTGCAGGTAGTTTAACTTTCCATTTTCTGTGCTCCAAGCCCTCTAGTTCCTAATAACCATTTCAAAGTGCTTACTGAGGAAAATCTCCTGGTGAGGTAAAAGCAAGGCTTTTCGAAGGAAAATGCTTAGCTTTTCTGGGCATCATGATTTGGGACCCTACTATCAGCAATTTCTTTCTTCTGTGCACCTTGCTTATAAAGGAACCATAGTGAAAAATGTAGCTGTAAAGATACTCACATGAGAATGTCATGCAATAGACAGTCTTCTTTCAGTATTCCTGGCTGTTGGTTTTTTTTCTTGCTCAGCATGACATTGATAGAATTTACATGAAAGTTAAACTCCTCCTTGGAGTGCCTTGAATCATGGATCACAATTCTCTTCTCAGCCTTCCATTCAAACTATCAATGTCTTTACTTTAAAAAGTCAACTAGGGCCAAAGAATACTGCAGTCCAGCTGTGGAACCGTCACTAGCAATGATCCACAAGCCACAGGAGCTGAACCAGTGCTATGTTCCTACCATGTTGAGCCTGTCAGTAGTGATCATTCTTCCAGTGGTCTGGAAACGGAGTAATTACTCTGACTGTATCTTCCATAGGAGATATGGGTATTTCTGGGCTGGACTCTCAGTACATCATGGACACGGAGAAGGGATGCTGCTGTCAGGCAGAGAGAACAACTTATAGAATTGACTCCTCTCAGTTCATTAGGATTTACAATGAAAGCAGACAGAAAAGACATTTCCTGACATTTTAGGCAAGGTTTGATCCTACAGGCTTTGCTAACGTCATTAAGACCTACATAAAAATCCATAGCTCTGAGGGTCAGTCTTCAGTGCTTCAGAAGAAGGTGAACCACTTGACTGTCTCTAAGACAAAATATGGAACAAAGAAGAAAAAAAACTTTCCAGCCTACTGACAACCAGTGAAGCACTATTAGTGCAATCTGAATAGAGTATTAATTTAGATAACCTTCCTTCTATGAACACCCAAAATTATCTTGGAAGCTGTGAAGTTCAGCAGCAGAATTTTGATTACTGGATCACATCAGGTAATAGCCTGACAGTAACTGTTCCTGTGTGGTAGGCAACATCCCTACTTAATTACAAGGAATATGTCTACATAGATCATTCAAGGTAACATCTGTCAGCCTTAGGATATATTCCCTCCAAACTCTTCCTGGTGCCAGTGGGTGCTAAGGCCACTTAGTTACAGGCTTGATTCCTCTGGGGGAACATTTGGTTGAAATTCCTTGTTAACACCAATTTAAAAATATATATATGTGTGACTTTTGAACTCTTAAATCTTTACTCAGTAACTTCCCATATTCAGTTAATGTCCTTATCCCTTGTTTATTATCTCTTACGTAAATACAAACCCCAGTTTTACTAGAAGAATGCATTTTCATATAACTGAGTAATGATGTGTGCTATATAAATGTAATTTAATCTCTCCTCGGGAATGATTCTGGAATTTTACCATGGACTGGGTTGGATTTTTCACACACCTCCAGTTAGGCAGATGCAGGGAGTTGTGGCAATCAATTACATGAGGCTTTGCTGGCAGAAAAATCAAGGATGTATACAAGCCAGGACTAAGTCATGTATTTGGGGTGTAGTCCCTTGTGTCCATTTGTCATTCCTGTCCATTTCTGATCTGGTGACAGCATAGAAAGTTTGCAAAAAAACATGCTTTGGTGAGATTCAGTCCATCTTCCACTTCATTAATGCATGGCATGAGAATACACATTACATTAAGACCTGTTTATGTGCATCCCAGACCTACTGAACCTATTTAATTTTGCTCTCCCAGGAATGTGCTCTGGGTCAACATGCACTTTCACCTGCTAGATAGAAATTAGAGCACTAAGAAGATGTATCCAGAGGGAAGATTGGGGGATGGGAGGAAAAGGTGTCCCTAGGATCCAAACTTAGAAAAAGGCAGAGGCTGCAGCTGGGATTTTGCAGAAATACACACAAGCTTGAGGGTATCAAGTCTAAGAGTAGAAAAGGGAGGAGAACTGCTTAAATATCTCCAGGTGTCTACCCTCCAACAGTTGGAGGTGGTTAACTAGGCTGAGGATCATCTCATTACTAGGCTCTACCCCCATAATTCAGTGCTGCAGGTGTCTTGCTCATTTATCACCTGGTGGAGTAGAAGTAATTATAGCCATAACACTAACTCCTTCTTGAACACTTCTTCATGCTGTGCAGTTTCTTTCCACCAAACCATGCTACATATAGCATGTCACTGCTATTTATATATTAAGCATGTCAGAATCCACATTGAGGTAACATGTCCCTGAAGGCAACATGTGGACCACATAGCTGGAAAAAGAGAGACTGTCTTTTCCTCTATAGTTTGTGGTACAGTTTAGGCAAGTACCTGAAACTTGGGCTTCAGGTTTCACTTAGGATGCAACCAAAATTTAAATGAATAAAAAACTTGGGAGTTTACTGAGTGTGGTCAGGTATGTCTAAAAGTGGTCCCATTGCTTTTTTTTTTTTGTTTAGACAAAACTTTCATCAGCTTTAATTGGAGTTTTGAGTGCACAGAGTATGAGACTTAAAGTAAGGACTGCAACAATAGCTACTGCATGTGCTATGATTTAAGGAACCTACATCTGACTGAAAGTTACATCTCTCTCCCGCATCATATATGAATTAAATACGTAAGAGTCCACCTCAGGAACCAAAAGTTTTTGCCATAATAAGAACAAACAGTTGTGTTCCTAGCATAACAAACTCCCATTAACATCAGCTGAAATTTTGCCTGAGTAAGATCTGAATACAAACTAAGAAAACTGCAGGCTTTAGTGTCATGTGCAGAAGGGGGAAGATGGCTGTTTCCATGTAAGCATTACTGAGTTGTGCTTCAGAAGCATATTTCATCATATTTGTCCAGAAACACTGCCTTTTCAGACCTATGAAGTTTGCATTCATAGAATCACAGAATCATAGAATGGTTAGGATTGGAGAAGACCTTAAGATCATCTAATTCCAACCCCCCTGCCATGGACAGAGACACCTCATCCTAGACCATGTTGCCAACCTGGCTTTGGACATTGCCAGGGATGGAGCATTTACTACTACTTTTGTATTTTAGTATACATTCCATTCAGCAAGGAGGAAAATGCAAGCCAAGTAATTAATTTTGGGGGAAAAAAACAAAACAAAACAAAACAAGAAAAAGAAAAAGAAAGGAAAAAAACCCCCCAAATATTGCGGTTTTTTTCGTATAATCACTAAAAGAATCATTTTATAGTGTTTCCCATGTAATTACTGCCAGACCTGTTTAGCAAATGTGAAATACTCATTAGCAATTATTTAACTATACATATATTAAAGCTTAATTAGTAAATAAATTAAGCATATAATTAATTGCTTTAATCAGTCAGCTTTTAATATTGTAATTATCACTTGATACATTAAAGGCATATTAAGAATACTTTTCTCCAAAAAATACATTGTTAATTAATCATTAAAACTTATCTTTCTACATGCTCGTTAATGATTTATTACAGATGCTAGGCCAAATTCTTCTCTCAATTACAGCAAAGCTAACTCTGTTGAAGCCAACAGAGCTTCACTTGCATAAATTAAAGGAGAATTTGGTCCTGTTAATTAAATGTAAAGTGTCTGTCAGAGCACATCACCGTAGCTGGAAATCTGTAGTGCTTTGCTTGCTTTAACCTGGTAAGAGCAAACTGCCTCTCTTTTACACTCCTTTGTTATAGCTCAACATCGTTATTCCGTAGCTTGAGCTCAGATGCAGAAAGTTGTAAGAGAAGGTCAATGAGATAGGATTGGAGAGATCCAGTTTAATTTCTAGCCCTGATGCTACTGATGAATTTAAGATCTTCACCTCAGCTAGTTACCCAGGTGCTTGTTAAAGAGACAAATGATTGCTTTTAGGGACCAGCTCACTTTTTTTCTCAATATAAATATCTAAAAAGAGTCTAATCTAAAGAATCAGGGTCTAAGAGTGTTAATCCGAAAGGTGATTATCAGACACAGAAGTCAAAGGACAGATAAGGTGAAAACCAAACACCAAATTTTGTGGCTACATTTTCTTATCCTGGATATGACTTGTCTATCTGGACTTTATAATCTCCTCAGGAATAGTGATTTTTCTTGGATTGTATAACTAAGGTGTCTGACACAATTGGCCAAACAGGCCTTAGTTTTCTAAAATTTCTCAAGGAAGCCAGAGTATAAATGTTGTTTTCAGAAGGTCTTTGTACATAAACAGTCTTACTATGAATTGTTGCAGAGAAGTCAAGATGGGGAGGGGAAAGAAGCAACTAATTTCTAAGTGAAGGTTAACTATTCATAGATACAGAGCACGGTTTTGGTGCAGAAGCCTTTGAAGTGTCAATCTGAAGCCTTCTATGGGTTTCCCTTCACAATCCCACTGGGACTTTCCCATGCCCAACCTATTTGCACAGATCCAAAGTCGAGGTTGCATAAGTGTAATTGTAGAGTAAATAAGGAAACCAAGAATTAATGACAGGGTGCTTTGGAATCTGGATGTGGCACAGGCAATTTATTATTAGCACATGCACATATCTTCTTGTCACAGGCCTTGATGAGAGCAGCCCTTTTTCTCTTTGGTGAAAAGAATACCTGCTTTTAGCAAGTGGAAGTTAAACAGCTTTTAGTAGTTGCTAAGAGGTACTGTGCAGGACCTGCCCAAGATTTCTATTGAAAAGCTGATATTCTCAACTTATTTCTCTGTTTTGGGAAGGTTCCAAGAAACACTTTCATAAGAACACATTAAAATCTTTATTTCCTATCTAAGACAGCAAAGAACGTAAAAAGGTATATGTGCACATATTCAGTCTTGGTCGTTAAGTGACTGTTCAAGACAGAAGGACAGAAAGAAAATATATAATTTAAAATGTGTTGGCATGAAGCAGGTTTTTCTTAACATTAATTTACAGCAAAATTTTTCAGAACTTTAACAACACTATGACCTGTTATTTAGCGCTGCAGAGCAAATAGTAGAAGATCGCTTCCTTGGAATCATTCATGAGTTCTGAAACAGCGATCAGCCCTAAGAAAAATGTCTGCCCCTTAGCCACTTTCCACTGAAGGGAAGAAAGACAAGTAACTTGGAAAAAGAACAGATTACAGAAGCTACCTTCACAAGCCACATTACACTGGAGCAGTCTATGACACTAACAGCTACTGTAGTCTTGCAGACTCACTGTATAGCTCCAAACATTTGTGTTGTGAACATTTCTCAAGCACAAATATTGCTTAAATACCCTTCCCCAAGTTTAAAAGCCAAATGAAAACAAGGTCATTAAGTAATCTTGACATCTGTTAAGGTAATTCTAGGGCAGGTGGAGCTTACAGGGCTTTTGTCCATGGAAATAGTGTTATCCAAGGGGTGAAGTGAAAGCTTCTCACTTATGTGATGCTCTCCATAGGTTTTAGAGAATTTAAGTTCATACAGTAAAATGGCTAAAGCTTCCCAGCTCTGTCACCATAACAGTGAAGTATCAAAGTCAGAAAGCAAACCCTCTCAAGTTTCCCAGGATTAATTCGTTAAACGAAAAATAAAGATAGGTTCCTGATGGAAATAAGTTTGTAAAGAATTCTGGTGCACAGTTAAAATTAAAAACCTGAGCTTCTTTTTTGTAAGGAATTCCTTGTTTTTGCGCTTCCAATGAATTAGTTCTATGGCAACTTCTGTACAAAATCACAACATTTTGTCCTATCCTGAAGGCACCAGCACTGTTTCCACGTATGGTGTGTACACAGTGGCAACTTTGCACAGTTTATATAGGGAGAAATGGTTCACCCATCTTTAAATTTTCTTTAAAAGATACTTGGTTTTGACAGAAGCAAAAGATACTATTTTTTTTAAGTATACAGTATTTGACACAGTAAACAAGACAATACACAAGTCCTTTAGTACTCCAAGCCACATGTGCCTCACCATCGTTATTCCAAAAGATTCTAATGACATTGAGAAAAAACTCCTGTAAGAAATCGAATTTGACTGTTAGTATTCATGCTGATTATGGGTCTGAAGGTAGACATGATTCACTGTAGAAATCACTGTAGGAATCATATTCTTAACAGCGAAATAAATTTGATAGAAAAGTGCTGGCAACTGCCTTAAAACAAGCTAATAAGCAGTATTTTTTTGTGTACAGCCAGAGAAAGATGGTAATTATTTTCATGTTATAATCTACAACTTTTTAATAAATTCATGTCCATTTTATAGGGAAAGGTTACACTGACTCAAGCAAATTTATATAACCTGATTTAGATTCTTAATATAGATTCGAGCTGGATTCATATGTGTTCAAATATGTGTAAATGTATTTATTAGTTCAACTTAAAGCAATAAATTACTAGGAAACAACATCAAAGTAGGCAAGAGTTAAATCAGTGTAAAATGATCCAGATTAAGGATCTGCTTCAATTAAATTTTATGATAGACAGTAGTTTCAATTAAGCAAATACAACTTCTTTTCAATGCTCAGAAGGTCTATAGAGATACTAAAGTAAATCAATACTTTCTGAGTTATTGTATATATTATAATTTGCATGAAAAAACAACTACACTGACTGTCATGCACAATTAGGGTGGTTTAACAATATCTGATCTGTGTAGAAAAAGCAATATACTGAAATAGTGGGCTCCATTTCAGCTTTTCCTTATTATTTCAGCAAAGCTAATTTAAGGATTGCTAGCTGCTGCAGTTAGGAAATTCCCCATGTATGTTATACAAATACAGTTAAGTCCTAGCTTGCAGACTTCAGCCATTTTGTTGTCAGGGGCTACAGTCTGGTCTACCTCACTTGGGTACCTAACTTGCATCTGCATTTAACTGCCTATTGAAGCAGGCTTCCCAAAGGAAGCACCAAAACTTTCTGTGCAAGCACTGGAGACATGTGCCTTTGAGGGTATCCAGAGGGACAGCCTCCCTGACTAACTTATGTACCTAATACTCAGCCAAATGGGACTTCTCTGTAGGCTTTCAAAGGCACGTCACTCTCTCCTTTAGCTGTACACGGGATTTCAGCACTTACTTCAGAGTGCTGCTGCTCTGCCTGACTAACATAGTCAGGTACCTAGGGTAGAGAAGGGTAGCAAAGGGCAATCCCCAGCAATGGCTGCTGCTGCTCTCATGTTTTGTCTTCAAGCTGCCTCTTGAAGAGTGTACTTTTGTTCTTCACCTTGGCATATCTTAATGAAAAAGACTTGTCTTAGAGTAAAGGTATGTGTTTCTTTCTGGCTTGGATGGAAATACCATCGTGTGTGCTGTTAAAACAAGGATCCCAGGTGGACCTCAGTTCATCTCAGAAGATGTGCTACCAGCACACTGGAGTTTCCAAAGTGTGCTGGTAGAAATTTCAGAGTCCAATTCAGGTCACAGTTTGAAGTAAAATAATTTTTTATTAATAATCACTACATCTATACATTTGTGGATGTCACCAGTGGAGGCAATGAGAGAAAAAACTATAAACTTATAAAAAGAAGCATTTTATTCCTGCCCTTGTCGCCACATGCACTGGAAAGGAACTATATTGGCTGTTTTTTAGCTAGTAATGTCTAATGCAGGAAGACAGGAATAAGCAGAGTAGAAAGCACCTGTCAGCTCTATTTCCCACTCTCCTTGATTAGCATGAAACATTAATAGGGCTCTCAGAAATTCTGGTCTGAAATGGGCTTTGCTTGAAAACGTGTCTGTCTTTACTGCACAAAAGCTGTTGTCATTAAAAAAGGGCAGATAACTAAAGAAGACTCTTTCTTGAAATTTATACCTTTTTTTCATACAATGACAAATTATTTTAATAATGGGAATTGCACACTCTGCCATTTGTATAATGTTTCCCATAAAATTCTCCCATTAAATTTGCTCCTCTACTTGACTCATATCTTTTTAAAAACATGACACACACAGAATGATACATCACGCATTCTTACAAAGAATTGAAAGTGAACATACTGTAATGGGTTAACATACGTTTTAATAAAATTTTCATTGTTGCACATTTCACTTTTCGGTACTGAGAGCCAGGGCTGTACCAGTAACCCCAGGCGATGCCTAAGGATAAAACAAATCATATGGTAGTGAACTATTTTCACCTATTTATCCTTCTACTGAAAATATATTCATAAATACAAAATGAAGCTAAGATATGTAGCCAGTAACATTGTACATAACAAAGATATTCCCTAGTATTTGTATTCTATTATTTTTTAATAATATACCTTCTGCATTTCTAAAATGCTTGAGTTTCTGTTTTTATTCCTTGCATATCTTGTAAGCCACCAAACCATTTTAATTTTGTCTCCCCAAAGTGGGCAGTAACAAATATTCGAATCCATATAGTTAAATGAAATCCTATTGCACAACCTATTATGGAACATGCACTTCAAGCCGCAAATGTCTGCAAGTCTATTTATTAGGAGCTGGAGTTTTCTGAAGTAGAAACTTTTGATTTTTGGCATATGTAGGTTTATTTATGTGTAGACAATCT
>NW_009919644.1:64184-115906 GCF_000696875.1 Nestor notabilis
GATTACTGAAATAAATGTAAAGGCTCTCAGTTACTTCAATTGTCTTTCAAAGACTCAGGCGGCAAATTGTACTTGAACCCTTACGCAGCTTATCTGTTAAGAAGCATGAGTGATCTAAATATCTCCATGTCAAAAATTCTCCAGTGGTTGGTTGGAGAAATCCCAAGTGGGAACTGCTCCTGAGAGACCTAACAAAAGCTTCCAGTTTCTGCTTGCCCATCACTCTGGTGATATATCTGTAGGCTCATAGAATTTCCTGTTGACAGCAGGGCATGGCTCTGTGTGTGTGCCTGTGTGTGTGCCTTTGCCTGTGAATTAAAGGGAAGATGGGAGCTGCACAAAAGCTCATTTCCCCCTCATCCTCACCACCATTTGTGCACAATTATAAGGCAAACCTCTGAATGTTCAACATTTAAACTTGCCATGATAATTCTACCATTCTGAGGATGAAGCTGACCCAGGAGAATAGGCTTTACATTTGTTTCTGGTTATTCTTAATGCTGCTTGACTCCACCTGAAATAAAAGGAAGAAATCAAAAAATCAATCATCTCCTGGCTGCTGACTTCCCAGAATATACTGAGGAAAACACCTTTGCACCAAGATTGTACATGTATCTCACAAACAATGCCCATACCCTTTACTTTGCCTAGCTGGGAAGAGGATCAATATCACATATATACAAGCTATACTATTGTAAGGCTTTTTTTCTGAAGTGCTTTGTGCTCCAAGTCAAGAGTAAAAATAACAGGGGACCCCACACCTGCCAGCCAGTTTGCTGTGAACAACATCCAAAAGTGCCAGATAGGCAGCATCTAAAAGATGTGAATGGAATTGTAATAGAAAGGCAGGTCAGGACTGGAGGAATAATACCAGGGAGCACTGCAAATGCTCTTTAGGGAGGAGATGTTTAATTGAGATGTTGCTCAGGTTGACCAGAGTGAATTTACTAAGAGGATCAAGTAACTGTTTAACTAAGCTCAGATCAGAGGTTGAATCAATGTTTGTGGAATTCTTACTTCATGTGGAAAGGTTCAAATAGCCCAACATTGTTGAAATTTAGTTATTTTTGCTTTGTTAAGAACCTGTGGTGCTCAATTTATGGGGACTAGTTTGGAAGCAAAATGTACAGAAACAGAAATACACTCTCCCAACATATTCCCTTTTATAAGGAAAAGTTGAAACATCTTATAGCAAATGCATAGTGACAAAAACCAGTATATACCCTTAGAATTTCTAATTCTTCTTAATCTCTCTCTCACCGTACCATACTGACTTTTTTCCCTGCTCTTTTGTCATTGAACCCAAAATTCATGAGCAACTCTCAGGCTTAAAAAAATTTTTTTTATTCCCTGCCCTCAAACATATTTAACCCTCGGGCTCAAAAATCTACCTGAAAGCCACTGTTCCTATGCTCACTATTTTGAGAAGATTTTTCCTAACATGATGAAACTAGTGTATGAAAAGGAGTAACCACATAAAATTGTGGACTTCAGCATGAGAGCTGGAGAATTTGACACTTAGCATACACCTATATCAATATATCCCCAAAACAGTATTCTTTATTATTAATACTGTGAAAAAAGAGGCATTTTGTTTATCAATTCTCTCAAGCAAATTTTAATTGGAAGCTCTTAACAGAATTTGAGATGACTTAATTTGGGAAACTGTGGAATGCCATGAGCAATTACCACTCTAAATCACTGCTATGAGCTTGAATTTATTAAATATTATGAGATTCTAAGACATTGTAGTCACAGTCTTATATATAACATGTCTAAAAAGATGGACCTGTGGTCAGTTCTGAAATATTACATTCCTTTCCAACACTCATGAGGACAAAATAAGGGAAGAATAAATGTCTTATTCCAACAGCTATTACTATAAGAACTGTGCAACAAGTCTTAATAAGCAGGTTACAAACTTTTATTTGATTTCTTCCATTGAGATTTTATGGATGTAAAAAAAAAAGAGAAAAGGTCTAAATACTTTGGTGGAACCAGATTTATCTGAAGGGCTGGTTAATATGGCACTCATCTTAAGCTTCAAAACTGTTTCTAATTAATAACTGGAATGAAGTAAGTTTAAGGAAAATAGAAGAATAGAAAGACAAAATAAAAGAAGAAAAATAAAATAATAAAAAAAGAATATAATAAAAATATTTTTGTCTGCCCTTCTCTGTCTTATTTCAAATGAGAAACATTCACCTGAAATTTCAATACAATTGTTCATCAAAGTAGCCTGTCTGATTTGGACATTCTAGGATTTGTTTTTCCCTTGTTAATGCAACAGCCCTCAATCTTGGTGCAGCCTAGGGGTACAATTGTAAAAAAGAATAAAAAATAGGAAAAACAGTTTTTAGAAAGAGAAAGAGATAGGAATGGGGAACAGCAAGAAAAGCAGCTCTTGCTTGAGGGATTAGCTTTATATAATTCTGTCAAGCCAATTGCATAAAACTTTTCAGCTGGTAATTTTTATATCCAAGCCACATATTCCTTTCCTTGAAGCAGTTAGTTGCCAAGTTGTACCAAAGAGAAGATTCTTTTCAATGGCAACTCTTCAATTAATCAGCTGCATATTAGCCACCCTCAGAAACCATATCACTTTCCAAATGGATGACATGAAAAATACGTATTGGGGAGAATTACTCCACTGGCATCGTAAAGAAAAATAGTAAAATAAATGGCTAATAAGGTGCAGTCTGTTTAAGGAACAGTCGTGTTTTCTTCATGGGCTAGCTGCCCCTGTCAAACTGACTTTGTTGTATGTTCTCCTCTTCCACTCAGGGTGTTAGCACATAAATAAACTCTGAATCCCCTCAACATAAAAAAAATAAAAAATGTTTCCTTTATTAAAGGTGCCCAAGGATATTTTCTATTGGCCTTCAATGCTTGTCAATAGCAGCAGTTTGGGTCTCACAAGAATTTATCTATTGGATCATTCCCTACTTACTCTGCTGAATGGGAAGCTTCATTATATTGAAAATGCATTTCAAGAGAAGAAAGGAACAGAATGGGCTGACTCATTTACACTTGAAGTGATATTAACCACTGTTGCTTTCAGGCTGAGGGATTGGCACCACACAGCTAGATGTTGCAACACATTATTTCTCAAAATCTGGCCTCAAAGTGAAGCCCGGATTACTGTATGAGGTACCCAGCTGCCTTACACAAGACATGGGGATAATTAGGTATACTACAGGATCTTACCCTCTTCTGATAGGATCCAGAATCACAGCTGCTCTGAGCTGGCACTGTGTAAGTCCCTGTGCTGGAAGGCAGTGGCACGAGGTTAGCTAAAAGGGGAAATGCTGCAAACATGGCTATCTTTGGGGACTAAGGTATTTGGGAATCACCTGTCCCCACTTGGGATTTGCAACCAAAAGCCTTCCTGGTGTGAAGCCTGTATCCACAGTAACCTAGATGTGATTCAGTAGAGCCAAAGTCCAGAATGTTACAATCAAACGTTAACATAGAAAATGAGTTTGAGATTTCATGATATTGGACCGAAATGTGTGAAACCCACCTACATCTCATTTTCTGTTCCCTTCTACAGTTTCTGTGCCACATGATTCAGTAATCGACAGTCCAAACAATTCTAGAGACCTCAATAAAATTTCACAGGTTATACAGTTTATTGCAGAATCTGGCCCTTGGTCATATCTGTGAAAAAAATCGATTTCTGCCATTTTTAATGAATTACAGATGAGTAATAATTTCAGAAGCTTATCATTAAATAATAAGAAAATAAATTTTCCAATAAAAAAAGATAGAAATCAACTGCAGGACTGTTGGAATGGAACATACTGAACAGGAAATTTTGATTATAGAGTCAATAACTTCTGGTGGCCTTTTCCTCTGTAGATATGTCATCGCTGCTCACATCCCTTAAGATCAAAGGGGTTTGATGGCTTATACTGGAGCTTCTGCAACCACATCTGTGTTGTTTACCCATCCAGCTTTTCATTTGCTGAAAGGCAGTTGTAAGCAGCACTCCGGAAAATGCAAAGCGGGGAGTGGGGGGGGAAAAGGCTTCCAGGAATGGAACAAAACCAAACTGAGGACAACATACCCTTCAACAGAGTCCAGTTGAAGTCCCTTGGGGCCTTAATTGAGTGCAAACCAAAAGAACCTGAACACAACATATTCTTGTCTTCTAATGTTCACCCTTCTGTTGTGGAGTGATTTACAACATGTTCAGTGCTGTAGTTAAAGGTAAATGCCAGTAAACAAAGATTAATTTGGACAAGAGACAGTGTGATGATTTTTCATTGTGGCCTTAAGCATATAACTCGTGAGTTTGTTAATTGTTTGCCAATTAGTATCATTAGATTTCCTGATCTTCCTCCCTGTCTTAAGCATGACGAATGCATACCCAGAGACCACTGACAGCCTAATAGAAGATTAAATACAAGAATAACATTTTTGGTTATGCCATGTTGTTGGGGGTTAACTCTGGCAGGCACTTAAGAACTACACAGCTGCCCACTCATTTTCGCCACCACCTACCACCAGTAGGAGAAAGGAAGAAAAAAGGAAGGGCAAAACTCTTAAGTCAAGATAAAAATGGTTTAATAAATAAAGGAGAAATGGAAGAAGAAAAAGAGAAAACAAAACAATTCATACAAAGGCAATCACTCTCTTAGCACCTTCTAAGTACCAGACTCATGTTTAGCCAGTTCCCAAGCAAAAGATGTCTAACTTACCTCTCTCTTTTTATTGCTGAGCATGACAGTATATGGCATGGAATATCTCTTCAGTTAGTTTGGGTCATCTGCCCTGAAGTGTCCCCTCCCAACCTCTTATGCACACCCAATCTATTCACTGGGGGGATAGACTAAGAAACAGAGAAGGCTTTGGCACTTGAAGGCACTGTTCAGCAACAGTTAAAAGATTAGTGTGTTATTTATTAGCATTGTTTGGTCAGCAATCCAAAACATGGATACAAGCTCCTACCAGGGAAATTAACTCTGTTCCAGCCAAAACTAGTACACATGTAAAGGCTGCTTCAACACTGGGTGTGATAGAGTTCTACAAATCCCAGCTGGTCCTTGTGGCAGGTGATATCAGGTCCCTTACAGGAGAGACATCTGTGCCTCTGAAAATAAGGCCTGAAATCATCCTTTCTGCCAAGAGTCTTCATCATGAGCTTCATTCAGTGGTGATTTTTCTGGAAAAATCTAGTGCTTTTTTCAGACACCCTAAGTTATCCAAGATATCTGTGTGTATTTGCTAGATATGACATGGTCTGTAGGAGACCTGAGCCCGTCTGCAGCTTTGGCTGGCACTCAGGCAGCTCATGCAATATCAGATACCTGTGTGGGAATCATAGTCTGTGAGAGCAAATGTATTGATCGAGGCACAAATCCTGTCCAAGTGCACCTTGTACTGCACCCCAAGCAATGGATATATTTTCTTCCTGTGAATAGCTACCATGTTGCTCATAGTCAACCCGGAAAATCCTTCTACAGGATGTCAGTGTGGAGAGGGAGGACTTTTTGGCCTGAGGACCTTTCTGAAGGCTTCTTTATGCAGCTGTTACCCATGTGTCTGCTGCTAGGCTATGGTAAACACTCTGTGTCTATCTATACTAAGTCAGATTTTAAGGCTGTTTTATCTTTCAGACAAATGTTTTGTTCCAGGCGATGTGTCATTTCTTCCAGGTGAATTTTCATGCTGAGAAACTTGTATTTTTGCAAGCATGGCTTTCTCTACAGCATAAACAATAACACAGGGACACTTCAATAAATGTATAACAGTCACTAAGATGGGATATCTCTGTTTTATCTGAAGACTCCAACCAGGGAGTGGACAAGTGAATTTTATCTAAATACCATATTATAAATTGCTTGTGGTTAGAAGAAAACACTTTAACACGGAACTACTTAGGAAATTACTTTTATTGATATATTTAGTATTATTACAATGTACTGAGAGGTCTTCAGTATCTTTCATTCCTTTTAAAAGCAACTACTAGCCTTTCAGAAAACATATTTTTGTTTCAGTATTCAGGCATGAAATATGCCAGTATATATTCTAAGCGCTATTAACAGATGGTAACAAAGTGAATATGTCTAACAAACCAGTTGCTGACTTTTGTCAGCAAATCTCTTTATGTGCTATATGGTCTTGCCTGTTGGTCATTGAACAATGTGGAAGATATGCCCCCACAATGGTCCAAGAAGCTCCAAATTGGGATCCCCAGTGTGAGCAGTACCCCAAGGGGACAACATTTTGATAATGACTTTCTTGGAAATGATATATAAAGACAGAAATGTTCTACCAAGGACTCCACAGGGGGCTGTTCAGACAAAGGGATAATAGAATCATAGAATGAAAGAATGGTTTGGGTTAGAAAGAACCTTTAAAGATCATCTAGTTCAACCCCCCTGCCATGGGCAGGGGTGCTCAGAGTCCCATCCAGCCTGACTTTGAATAATTCGAGGTACGGAGCATCCACAACTTCTCTGGGCAACCTATTCCAGTGTCTTGCCATAAAAAAAAATTTCTTCCTTATGTCCAATCTGAACCTACCTTTTTTCAGTTTAAAACCTTTCCCCCTTTTCCTGTCACTACTGGCCTTGGTAAAGAGTATCCATCCGTTTTTGTATAAACACCTTTTAAATATCAGAAGACTGCTCTAAGGTCTTCCCAGAGCCTTCTCCAGGATGAACAAACCCAGCTCTCTCAGCCTGTCTTCACAGAGGAGATGCTCCATCCCTCTGATAATTTACATGACCTTCCTCTGGACTCTCTCCAACAGGTCCATGTCTTTTGTGTACTGCAGACCCCAGAGCTGGACGCAGTACTGCAGGTGGGGTCTCACCAGAACAGAGCAAAACAGCAGAATCAGAATCACGTCCCTCAATTTGCTGACCATGCTCTTTTGGATGCAGCCCAGCATACGGTTGGCTTTCTGGGCTGCAAGCACACATTGTTTGGTCAGATGTAATTTTTTTTATCCATCAGTACCTCCAAGTCCTTCTCTGCAGGGCTACTCTCAATCTATTCATCAACCAGTCTGTACTGATATTGGGGAATACTCGAACCCAGTTATTGGACCTTGCACTTGACTTTTTTCACGAGGTTCACATGGGCCATCTTTTCAAGCCTGTCAAGATCCCTCTGGATGGCAATCCTTCGCTGTAGCAAATCAACTGCACCACTCAGTGTTACCTACCGATTTTCTGAGGGTGCACTTGATCCTACTGTCTATGTTGTTGATTAAGATATTAAATAGTATCGGTGCCAGTATTGACTCCTGAAAGACACTGCTCATTACTGGTTTCCACAGGTTTCCCTGGTAGTTCAGGGCCAGTAGATCTTCTGGCTGTGCTAAATACATCATTTCCTGAGTACCTCTCTTCAGTTCTGGGTTGCCCTGGTTCCCTGCTATAAACTCTGTGAAATGGAGTTACCAAATCCTTGTGGTGTAAAAAGGCTGCTTCATATTAGTCATATTATTTTACATTTATATTACCAAAATGATAGGACAGAGGTGATTTATAGTGATGTTATGAACAAACAACCCCTTCCTATCTTGTGTTAATGTAACTATCATATATTTTTCTCTTATTTTGAAGGCTTCTGTTAAAAAGATATTTTTCTTTAATGACTATTTCTATCTCATCCACATAAAACCAAAATGTGCTCTGCTGTCACTGTGATCAGATCAGCATCTCACTTAGATCAAGATAGTTAGCAATCTTCTGACTATGCTTTCCATCAAACATAATGGTGAGGTATAAATTATTCAGCTCCATAATAAACCTTTCCAGAGAGTTACAATCATTTTTCCAAATCAAGAAAATATCACTGATGTGCTATAACCATCACAAAAGTTATTTAAATTTCTTTAGGGTGTATAACAATTCTTCTTCAAATACCCCCATTTCAATCATAAGTCTTTTCATATCATTGAGAGGATCCCCTTATTACTTTTTGCACTAATCAGGACCATCAAATGCCATTGGTCTTAGGTAATCCCTATGTGATATATAGCTACAATGGATATTCCTTTATCTGTTAGGTTGGTAATGTTTTTTGTCATGATGGGATATTTGAATAATATTATGCTTTACACCCCCATGCAGCTACACAAGATGGAGTTAAGTAGATGGGCTGAATTCCACTGAAGTCAACAGAAGCTGTTTTCAACTGGAACTGGAAAGAGGTCCTGTAGTCTGTTTCTGTGTATGGACTGTATGTGTAGCTATTAGAAGTGATCTTCACACCCTATTAAACAGGACTCATATTGGGCTTGCAGAGTAACAGTTACAAACCCTAATTCACAGGCCAATGGAAAGTATGGTGCAGTGATTCTGGTTTTATTTTCCATCCATAGGTTTTTCTTAAAACTAGAATTCTGACTGAAAGAGATACAGGAGTGATCATCTTGGAGTTGTGAAAGGTTGTCATGCAGCAATTCCAGATGTATGGCATAGCTACTTAGCATCTGGTCTTCATGTTTCCACTGTTGCTCTTTGAAATGTTCAGGTGTCAGCCAGACCTTCAGAAATCTGCCAAGATTTTTACACTAGATGATGACATGAAAAAATATTTTTTTCTGGACTTCTTTATTTTCCTGACTTGCTTATCTTCCTGCAGTATTGCAAAGCTATAGATTGCTGATTCAAAGGTTCTTGAAACCAAGAACTTTTCATTATTATTATAGCTGCAGAATATACATTCAATTATAGTATAAATGAATACATATATACCTTTACATGTGCATGTGTGTAATGCAACCACCCTAATAGTTGAATGGAGAGAACTTACACCATTTCTCTCCATCTTAAGTATGTGGAACACATTTCCATTTATTCCTTGGGTGAATCATCAGATATCTCTTCTCATACCATCTATCTCTAGTTCCCCTTGAATATCTGGCCTGTCTCCATCCCTGTATTTTGACTTTTTTTACCCTGGATGTTTCTCCTTAGTCTGCTTTCCCTCTCTGACATGTCCGAGTACCTTGATACACCTCTGCACATATCAGCCTCCATATTGCTTTTTTATGTTTTTTGTGTATCATACGCAACACCGCTCATATCTTTTGCATCATTTAGCCCACATTACAGCTTTTACTGTCAAATCATCTTCATATTCTCCTGACTCCTAACTTTTTTGCAGGTAGTGACCGAATGACCATCCTCTTCCTGAAAATTAGTTTGACTTTCTCTCCAATAAGAAACTATGAGAAAGAGTTTGATATTTTGTTGCTATCAACTTGTAACTTCAGTGTTATTCCCCATCACAAGAGATGGCAGACCTTTCAGAGAGATACAGTCAGAACTTCAGAATATCAAAGGAAGACTTCAGAAACCTGGGAAGCTAATTCAGAAGGAAATAGAAAGAGTTTGGATTGACACAACAAAAAGGATTATTAGCTCCAAGGAGAAACATGAAATTTCGTAGTGGTCCAGATGAATTTGCAGAAGCATCTAACATTTTTTATTATTAAGCCTTAAGAATTGGTTTCAGTAGTTAAGGCTCTTTTTCTTAAAATGATTGGGGCTGATCACATTAATTTTACCCTTCTACTGCAGTAATGTGATTTAGGTATGGATTACATTCTATCAAAATAGTCTTAGACCAAATTCATTTACTACTGGGTTTTGCTTCCCAGATATGTAGGAAACAACATTTTTCTGACTTTCATTAAGATGACCCCTACACTAATTCACATGTATTAAATTGACATCTCTCTTATCCAAATTCACAATGGACTCTTTGTTAGATTAGAAAAAAAAAAAAGCTTGAATAAACCCAAGATGTGACTTCATAAATATTAGAAATATTGTAAAGGGAAATTCTTTATCTTTTATCAGCATTACAGAAGAACTGCAGAGCCAGTACATTTTGTATCATAGGGACAAGGATCACAACAGTATGAATGACTTGAATTACCTTGGGTATTTTCCTAGCTATAAAGCGATTTATTTCTTATTGCTGGAAGGTAATACTTGTGCTGAAAAATGGGACATGATGCTTAATTGAAATTTCTTTTTATGTATATAAAGGCTGCTTACATTTCTTAGAACTGAATAGCATAAAAGTGCTGCAACGCTGAAGTACACAGAATGCTGTCACTTGCTGTTACCATGAGGGGAAGTATTGAAGTATTTTGGCACAAAATGAATGATCATGGGGTTGTACAAAAAGGCCAAGGGAAGCAAAGATTTCAGTCAACATGTATAGCTGTTGTCCCATATAGGGCCAATTACATCCTCATATTACAATTTTCAAAGTAATTTCTAAGACTTGTGAATATGAATTTGTAGACCTTAGGTACAAAAGATGTGTATCTCACTGTTCTTTCTCCCTAGGAACAGTCCCTTTTCTAGAGACAGCAAGTTAAGCCACTTCTGTGAAGGGGATATTCACAGAGATTCTGGTAAAAACCCCAGACGGATAAGGAAATGCAAGAGCATACATTTCTAATTTTGTAAATACTGGATGGGATGCACTCAGCATCACATTTGCCTTCCCATTAACTTCACATTTCCCTGATCCATGTTCCTAGTCTTGGACAGCTCTTCCCTCTCAACACTTGCAAAGCTCCTGTCTAGAATGTCTGGAAAGACTAAGCATTTGTTCTTTAAAGTTTAGATGCTTTGTGCAGATAGATAGATGGGTTTAATCTCATTCTTTGTTACTGAAGTCATTATGGGTACTCTGTGTACTAAGCAGAATTAACAGATCCCCTATCTTCAGAACAGGAATACTTCAGATGCCTATATAACAAGAAGACTGTCCATTTAATTATCAGAGCCATAAAAGAGTAAAAAGATCTAGAGATGCATAATTCTACCAAAATGAGGGCAGCAGGGTTACATACAGATATTTGCTGTTTTCATCATGAAAAATGGCAAAATATACATATATCAACATCTTTCCATATAATGTTGTCATACTAAAGAGGTCAAGAGGGTAATTTTATATCCTTAAAACCTGCTTGTGTTTTCTAAGACAGAACAGAATAAAAATAATTAATAAGACTAAATACAAGAATATGTGATTCCATAGCTACGTGTTCTACTTTTAAACAGGTTGTAAATTAGAATAAAAACTGAAAAGTATTATAAATATATTTGTGTATCAAAAGAGATGGAGATTTATACATAAAGGTAAACTTCATTTAGCACTGTATTGTTAGCAAAGTATTTTTGAGTGTTATCTGATTTCCTCCTGGTGGAAAGGAAGAATATTTCACCATCTGTACTGTAGCTTTATTAATTTTTTTACTTTTGCAAAAATTAAAATACACTGAAGTATAAACCCACAAATTTTGCATTCACCTCAGAAGTTTTTCAGTTTTACTGTTGGAAAGTACTGGAAAAGGCATAGATAGCAATAGCAATAGAATAGTAATAATAATAATGCCTGAGGAGTAATTTTATTCAAGATATACAATGAAATACACTTAGCAAATTGCATTAAAATACCTAGTCAGTAATATCACTGCATTCGTGTATTTCCAAAGATGGTTGCACATAGGCTGGTTAAGATTAGAATGTATATATTATAAATCAATACACAGACAGAGCAAACAGGCAAGAAAAGCTGTGTGGAATAAAATCCAGGTAAGTAAAACATTTGCAGAATAAATGGTCTTCAAGTGTCATGGTTTTCTTGGCAAATGAAAGTGGGGAAAGAATTCACCGATCAGACTATTTTTTAAATCTTGATCAATCAGTTGCTGGGCTGAATGTGCTGTGAATAAGAAGGATTTTACTTTCTGATCTATCTATTTAATGTTTTAATTATACCTTTTCAGTAACTTATAAGCAAATCAGTGAGATATTGCTAGTGTTTTCACATATAGAAAAGATTTCAATTTACAGAAGATTTACTTTACTTAACTGTCCTCCTATTAAAGATTACAAAAGTACTAGGAATATTCGGGAGCTGAGCTTGTATATATTAATTTCAAAAGGCCTGTGACTATTGCTCACATGTGAAACTTAAGAGTGATGTACCTGAAGCTAAAATTTGACCAATTTTTTATTAGTACCAGTATTTCTACTGGGACTACACTTTCACTTTGAATGTCAGACATGTTTCAAGAATATTGGAGCAGTTTAGTAATGTGTTCAGCCACAGATAATTTAGTCAGATCATAGATTTAATTAAATGGTATTCACCACTCTTTTAATGTTAACACTGTCATCACTAATTATGTCAAATAGTGTATTGAAGTAACCTTTTGACTGTTGCCAGAGAGAAAATAAAAAAGACAAATTCTATAATTTCATCCTTAGCAAGGCTGGATTCCAGCATCAGTGTGAGCAAAGGAAATGGCAGTGTTCAGGCCACAGTAAGAGCAAGACTCTATGGCCTGAAAAAAGTAGAGGCAGAAAAATTGTTTCTACAGCCATTGTGGCACGCCTTATTTCTAAAGACACAGGATAGAATTTATTTGTTTAAACGCAGGCATCCAATACAGAGAGCTGTCCCGTAGATGCCTGCACAGGACTGGCAGACACTGGGGACCTGCACCTTCAGAAGCAGCCACTGCAAACTGCAGCACCTCAAACGACATTACACTTTCATGTTTACCAAAGCATCACCAGAGAAAGGGATCTAGGGCATATTATAACACTACACACCTGTACTGATAAAACTAAAACCTGTGTAGATCTTCTCTGACTACCAGGAAGCTTAGGCACCTATATAATCTATCAGTACCTAGAGTATAGTCACCTAAATTTAGATGAGTTCTAAGATTAGGTAATTCCACTCTGAGAGCTTTGTTTGGTTGCTGATACGTATTTTTGGAGACACAGTAGGACAACATGATTAAACTCCAAGGTGCCAGTGGGTTTCCGTTGTCATGCCCATCAACCCTTGGGCAGCATAGGGAATCTCATATAGCAATAACTATCTTTTGGTAAGCAAGTGAAGAAACTGACATTTGTTATTTTTCCTCTCAGGTAAAAAAGTCTGGCTTCACTTACACCAGTTGCACCATTTCTATTAATTTCAAAGCTGCTTAGAGATACTTTAAATTAATTTTATGAAAGAAGAGCTATCTTTTAAAGTGTATATTAAGTGCTGAAAAGTGTAGAAAGGATTTTCAAGTGAATACCCAACTTCCACTAACATCAATGGAAGTCATTACTGATTTTGAAAATTTCAGCAGTCCTTATCTGTGTCTTTAGTAACCTATAAAAATCCCCTGAGTCTATTATAAAAGTTCCAGATCTAGAAAAAAAAGTCAAAAGGTCAAATCCTTCTCAGTTAAACAACAAAGCAAACATATTTTGTTATAAAATGTCAATAGCTTAAGATGTAACTTGATTCAAAATGTTGTAATGCTAAATGCTGTGGTTTTCTTTCTTCTTTTTTTTTTTTTTTTTTTAATCTAAGATATGGGAAAAAAATGTTTACAATAGTTTAGATGAATTAATTATCTGAATCCTTAATAAATAGGCACCCTTCAGAAAAACCTTTCCCTACTTTCCACCCACCCATTCATTCTTACAAAGCTGTGTTTAGCGCTTAACACTGTGCAATTGTTAAACACACCTTGCCTGGCTGAAGCCCTGTATGCCAGATTAAAGCTCCAGAGACGTTTTTTTATCTCTGAATTGTATATGGATCCATAAAGGAAGCCCTCGACTCCATATGACCCTAAATGTAACATCATGAACATGATGTCCTTATAAGTCAGCAATATTTCTAAACTTTTACAAAAGGCAAACATCACACTCAAATTACTGGAACCATTTATATTTTCTTGCTTGACTATAATGTTAAATGTATACATTATTTATTAATGGAGGATGGATTTTTCTTTTGATTAAATGCTACTGTTACTTTAACAAACAGATATGAGATCCCCAAGCTCTCAGTGTGCAGGGAATTTTGTCCATGCATGCCATGCCAATGGATTGTCAGTAATGGAAAGTGACGGAGTGCAGAGAGGAAGGGGCTTTGCTAAAATACCCTTACTTTCATGGTAATCTACCAGCTACCAATGCTTATCTAAAAGGACTGCACCTTGCTATAATTGCTACATTTTTTCTGAAACAATCAAATGTTGTTTCCTTACCAATGCTGTTGAGAACAAGGTCCAATGTTTTAAGGTTAGGAAAAATCCCAACAACAATATAAATTTAGAATTCAGTAATAGAGAAATTCAGCTTTGAATAAATAATCTAATGTTGCTGTTATATATTGTCTGATCTTTGATATCATCCCAATGGATGAGCTAACTGTGGTATATCTACTGTTGTAGCCAGATTTCTGTAAGATAACAGATATAGGAAAACAAATAAACAAAAGAAAACCCACAAGAACCGTGTCCATTCTATTTCATTCTATTCCATAATGATATTATAATAACTTACTTCTTTATTTCTGAGCTATGCACATGAGTGATCTCAGTTTTGATGACTGTTTTCCAGCAGCAGCTTCACTAGGACACACTGCAATACCTGAAAATTTTTACCATAGCCCAGTCTTAGCACCAAGGGTGCGATTCACGTCATTTGATTTCAGTCATCTAAACATTAACTGTCTAAATTTTCTCTACAGTCACTGAAGATGAATAATTCCAGAAAATGAGACATCTGCTGAATGCTTTTCTCTGTATTAATTAGCTTCTGGAACTGCCTTTCTTTCTGCTCTATACATGACTAAATGTCTAACTTTCAAATGGTTAGATTTTACAGAGATTAATTTCAATCTTGGAGTCTGCTGACAGTACCTGAATGTATCAAGCTCATCTAGTTCAAAAAAAAGTATTTCAAAGCATAATTCCAAAATCATCCTTTTTTGTATATAAATCTACTTCCTAATGTTTATTGTTTAAGGTATATTTGATAACCTAATGGCACAAAACTTCATTCAGTTGCAATATTGAGTCATGAACTTTCACAAAAGTATGAAATGCTTTGCAGCCAGGTAACTGGGTAACCAACAAACTTGTTTTCTGCAAAGGAGTAGTTGATTCCAAAAAAAATATTGTCTATTTTTTATAAGCCTGAAGTAGAGCTCTCCTGAAAATGAAAGCATTCCTACTAGTTGACCTGAACTAAAAAGTCCTGTCTATGACTAATACATAATATGCAGATTTAGAAGTGTGAAAGGCCATAACAAAGATGGATGGCAGCATCCTCACCTCTAGAGCCGAAAGGCTCATTATCATCACCAAGTTTTCATCAAGAGGATATAAATAACAGAGCATCAGACAATGACATTCATGATCGAAATTCTGAATATTCTGAAGTAGAATAAATGACATCTTTGGTTATGTAAGGGTGATAGCTGTCGCTGCACTCACAGCAAGACTATTTGCATATAAAAAGTTACATGGAAACTAGCAGATAAAAGATTCAACAAAGGAACACATTTGTTACAAGCTGAAAGTCAAAGTTGAGGGTAGTAAAAATACCAATGACAGCAAAAGAAAGTTTACTGTGTAACCAGTCAAATTCTCGATGGGTGGATTTGCTAGAGGTAATCTGGGTCTAACTGTAGTGTTGAAAGCCAAAGCCAAGAAAGAAAATTCCAAGTATCAGGTGTCAAAATATATGTTTTTCTTAACCCTTAGAACTGTATCAGAATTCAGTAAGAATTCAGTAAGTAAACTTGTTCCAGTCATGTTATCTCTTTTTACAGTATTATCATGAGAGAAGAAGAGTATGTAACATGTTAAAGTCCTTCCAATATAATTTAATTAATGGATGAAAAAAAAAAAAAAGTCCCTGGAGGCACAATAAAGGTTCTGAACACACATGTGTGGACTTCATACCAGATCCTCTGTACTGTTTGCATCCTAAAGCTGATTTTCTGATCTGGTTTGAGGGTCTCCAGCTTTCTGTCTTCCAAGGAATGTCCAGGCATGGTTCTGGCAATAGCTCACTCCCTTCCAGGCAGCTCCACAACAGACCCATCACTGGACACAGCTAAGCCTGTTATCCAAGATGATAGTGCCTCTGTGAAAATGTATGTAAGAAAGAGCAAAATGCTGCACAGTAGTTGTAAGACGAGAGTGAAGAAAAAAACCTGTGGAAAAGAACCATGCAAACACCAAGGCTGGAGAAGGATGAGAGGGAGGAAATATTCCAAGAGCCAGAGCAGATTTCCCTGCAGCCCATGAAGAAGACCATTGTGAAGCAGGTTGTCCCTCTGCAGACTATGGAGGACCACACCAGAATACATATTCACCAGCAGCCTGTAGAGGACCCCACGTTAGAGCAAGTCCTGAAGGATCTGTGGCCCATGGAGATGAGCCCATGCTGGAGTAGTTCTTGAAGGACTGCAGCCTGTGTGGAGCACCCACACTGGAGTAGGGGAAAAGTGTGAGAAGGAAGGAGCAGCAGAAAGAAACTATTATAGACTGACCACAACTCCCATTCCTATGCCTCTGCACTGCTTGGGAGTGGGGAAGTGGGTAGAGGAGTTAGAAACAAAAGAGTGAAGTTGAGCTGGGGCAGCATTGCTTTAATTTTTAGTTTCTTGCTATCTAAATCTATTTTGATTGTCAAGAAATTAAATTATTTTTCCCAAGTTGAGTCTGCTTTGCCCGTGATGGTAATTGACAAGTGATTTGTCTGTTTCTCTTGACTCAGGAGCTTTTTCATCTTGTTCAGGAGAAGGAGAGAGAGAGCCGCTAGTTGGGGGACTGGCAGCCAACTAAGGTCAACTCACCTCAAGAATGCTAAGAAAATAGTTACTATTTTAGGACACTAGGGTCCAATGGATAAGCACATAGCAGATAAGTGCATATTTAAAACATCATGATCATTTGCTGTTTCACATGTTTGTGTTATTTCTGATCTTGGTCTGTGACTACGCAGGCCAGAATCTGTAAGTAACCACTTTCCAGGAAAGAAGGGAAACGAGGACTTTATGTAACAAGGAAGTAAGTATAAATATTATGCGTGTTTTTATATCAAAATGATATTTTGTATTAAAAAGATCCACAGAAATTTAGAGGGAGAATTCCTTCTCCCTAGGTTTAGATGTCTACACTGTAGATACCTGCATGTGACATAGTGCAGGCTATGTGGTCAGTGAAGAGAAATGAGGAATTTTAGAAACTTGCTACTTTGAATGTAGATATACATGTGCTAGAGGTACACTTTCATTATGAAGAAGCCCATATCTAGTATCTAACTAACACTTCAGCCACTGTAGTCCTCAGATTTGCTGCTTCTTGACTTTGTGAACACTGAAGGAATATTCAGCAGCATAAGCAAATGTCCTGGGTTCAGCTACAGCAGTCATTTTTTCTCCTTCTTAGTAGCTGGTGCAGTGCTGTGGTTTTGACTTTCAGCCTGGGAACAACACTGATAACACCGATGGTTTTAGTTGTTGCTAAGTAATGTTTACTCTGACCAAGGACTTTCTCAGTCTCATGCTTTGCCAGAGAGGAGGGGAAGCCAGGAGGAAGCAGAGGCAGGACACCTGACCCAAACTGGCCAAAGGGGTATTCCATACCACAGCACGTCATGCCCAGTATAGAAACTGGGGGGAGTTACCCAGAAGGCCCAGATCGCTGCTCGGGTCGGGCTGGGTATCGGTCGGCGGGTGGTGAGCGGTTGTGTCCTTTTCCCTTGTTATTCCTCTTATCATTATTATTGGTAGCAGTAGTGGTTTGTATTATACCTTAGTTACTGGAGAGCTGTTATCTCAACCCGTGGGAGTTACATTCCTTCGATTCTCCTCCCCATCCCTCCGGGAGTGGGGGGAGGAAGGAAAAGGGGGGGAGTGAGCGAGCGGCTGCGTGGTTCCAAGTTGCCGGCTGGGCTTAAACCACAACAGCAAAGCATCCCTAAGTCTTAATGGCACTGAGCTGTGTGGAGCTTTGATATGGTTTATGAGTTAGGTCTAAACTGACCTGGACACACACATTTCACTGAGTGCAACCAGTAGATTACACTTGATATAGACAACACCTGATAATAACCACATTGAGACTGGTGGTTTATAGTCCAGCTTCACAGCATTGAGGTAATTATCCCACTGGATATGATTGTGAGATCTTTCTCTCCACTCACCTCAATTTCTCATTTTAAAGGACTGAACTGCTTTAAATCTCCAGATCTAAAAGGCACTTAACTGTGAATACTAAATGGGTGGAGGATTCTATCCTCAGGCCTGATATGAGACACTTCCTTGCTTTCTTTCTGTGTTTCACCAACTTCCATGTGCTGTATAGAGAACCTGGGCAAGCATTTGTTGCTTTTAAATTCAGAAGGTGCCCAGAGCTAGAGTTATGTTGGGGAATGTTACTCTTGAAGCAAGTTCCTCTCTATTCCTCCCTATGTCTCATAATCACGCGGCCATGTGGTAAACCAGATTAAGTGTTCAGCACAATTCTTCATGGCAGGGGACTAAATGATCTTAAGGTCCTTTCCAACCCAAACTATTTTATGATTCTACGATTCTATTCTTCCTCCAGTCAAAGCAACTGCTAATTTATTCCTAAGTCTATAAAGAGCAAGGGAAATGCTGCTCAAGCCAGTGTAGACATTGCTTAACAAGGAAGCACTTTTCTAGTCAAGATCTAGACAATAAGAAAAGTTTTGTGTTTTAATGATTTAATATAAATCACACCTCCTTGATAAGTATCAATTCTCAAGAAGTGATTAAGAACTTAGTCATTAACTGAAAGTAGCAGTCTTGGAAAATCATCACCAGCAGTCCATATAGTTGAAAACTCTAACAGGGTAGTTTCACAGGCTATTTTCTCTAGTAGTATTGCTGACTTAGGAGACTGACAAAGCCAGCAAACTCTGTTGCTGTCCTGGGGTACAGGTCAGCTGCTGAGCCTACTGGGTAACCTCGATTACCCTGGGTTACCTACAGGTAACCTTGCCCCTGTTTTTTAGGTAGCTATTCTTTCCTCCCTCACTCGCAGGGTATGGGGGTGGGGAAGACTAGGCAAATGGACTGTCTTCTGACTTAAAGAGATGGATTAGTTCAAAAAGGGGTCCAACAAAATATCAGAACTGATACAAGAGAAAATACCTGGCCATGAGTAGTGAAGGAAGGCACATGAAAGAAGTATCAAGTGAGCTCAGCTGTATTTTCAAACTGTACTTCAGCTTCTATTTCACTTCTCAACTACAGGTATAAAGGTAGTGAGCTTTATGATTCCCTAAGGACAACTAATGGTCTGAGAACGATAGAGTTTGGCTCTGCTTACCTGTGATAAATCTTTAGGAGTTACTGGACTATTCACTTTTTTTTCTGCCAATGGTATTTGAAGCCAGCCTTCTTAATCATTAAATCAGTTGTTTTGTTTGAGGAAATAAATGGTTGAAGCCTCCTTTAGGCTCATTTGGGGGCATTCACATCCCTGGTAATCTGTGAAGAGTCTCTTTTCTCTGTCATACTATTTCGTGCTATACATGTCTAATTTGTGCCTAGTTTTTCACACTGTATAAGAGCTGTCTCACCTAACTTTAGATGTATGTGTCTACAGCTGACCTAATAATCCTATTTTGCACTTTCAGTCAGAGGAAAAGATAATTTTTAAGGCAATTTCAGGCAATTAATCTAAACTATATCAGGGAGGAGCTCTTTCTCTTCATTGCCCACAGTGGAAGCACAGTGACAAGTTTGGATGTAGCTTTGCAGAACAAAGATAGAATACGCTCTAACACAAGTTGTGTGGTGCAATCACACAGAAGGAAGTAGTGTGATGTAATCTGTAAAGTTCTGTAGAGAAAAATCCTTGTTATACTATGCAAGTTTTGTGGGTTTTAGACAGTTCCAGTTAGTTCCAGCCTAACCCCCTGCAATGTGTGAGGGCTGGCTCCCTGACATATCCTATTTCCTGGCTGGGAGTGGTGGCATTGGACCTGCTCTGCCACCTTCCTGGGGAGCTCCCATGGGTCCCAGCCCCAGTGAGCTGCATCTCAGCAATAATTGCCAAACAGTTGTTGCTCTGCATTGATCAAACCATATCTAGTTTAGTTTCATCAAAGCTGAATCCAGTTTGAACACAGACCATTTGGTGATGAGAACTAGAACATAGAGAAGAGAAGGCTGTGTGGAGACCTCATAGCAGCCTTCCAGTATCTGAAGGGGGCCTACAAGGAAGCTGGGGAGGGACTTTTCATTAGAGACTCTAGTGGTAGGACAAGGGGTAATGGCTTTAAACTTAAACAGGGGAGCTTTAGGTTAGATATAAGGAAGAAGTTCTTCACAGTGAGGGTGGTGAGGCACTGGAATAGGTTGCCCAAGGAAGTTGTGAATGCTCCAACCCTGGCAGTGTTCAAGGCCAGGCTGGACAGAGCCTTGGATGACATAGTTTAGTGTGTGGTGTCCCTGCCCATGGCAGGGGGGTTGGAACTAGATGATCTTAAGGTCCTTTCCAACCCTAAGTATTCTATGATTCTATGATTCTATGATTCTATGATTCTATGATTCTATGGTAAGCTGAGCTGACCTGGAAATCCATTTAAAAAACAACATCTTGATCTGAAGGCAAAGGGGAATGGAGACACAGCATGTGCTTTCAAATCTCTTCAGACAACTAAGGCAATTCATTAGTTTTAAATAAATTAACATTAAATGTGATCTGGGGACCCTACCCTGGTTTACTTTATTAACATATACCTGTCGGTTTAGCTCATGGTGTGAGGGACTGTAAGTGTGAGAAAGCAGAAAATGAGATGTGGATCCAGATTCCACAAACAAGATAATTTCCCTAAGCTTTTGTAGGATATGTTTTCTTCTTGGCTAGTGCCATTTTTAGCACAGGTATCCTCTATTTGATCCTGATGTTCTTGTCAAATGTATACATGTATGAGAACTGGAAGTGTAAGTCATTCTAGGGCCATCCCAACTATTACTAAAACTTACTGGATTTCAGCAAGACCGCAGGGAAGGTGTTAAATGTATAGAGTGACTCCATAAAACCAATCTGCTTTTTAAGCAGCCTCTAATTTCTACAAGTGTCCCAAAGTATTTGGAAATATGTTGACAGCAGAGTTATTCTCCAGTGTTATTAATAACCTGTTTCACTTAAGCAATTGATTTCTATTTTGGTCTTCTGAGTGGCTGCTTATCATAAGTTTCATCGTATACAATAAGATTCTAACTATAGGCATTCTGTGTGAAGGAATTTATAGCAGTGACATCTAGTACCAAGCAACTCACAAACAACAAGAAGCAAATCCAAGCTCAAAATACAAACTGGACACTTGTCCAAAGAAATAAATAACAGGCCAATATCCCATAAATTCAATGGCAAGGCTTGTGTCATTCCACAAGATATTTGAAAAACAACAGAAAAGAGGATTTTAATATGACGCTAAGGCAGCTTTTCTCTGTTTTCTTATTAGTCTTCATTATTTACTCAAGCACTTACTTTTGAGTATCAGATCTTATTCACTCCCTTTAAAAGATATAGGATACTGGATTTTTTATTACCATAAACTTGATTCTGTTTTTCTCCAGGAAGATGAGCTGTGAATTTTCCCTGCACTATTAGTAAGCCTTCAAGTATACATATATGCACCAATCACACAGCATCGATACAGCAGTCTGGATTGCAGCACTAGGTGTTCCAGATCAGGTAGGATGGAATTCAGTTGCCTAACCAAAGGCATCTTGTGACACTTGAAAAGCCTCATGATATGGTGCCTGCCTTCCAGTGGCTGCTCAGAGGTGCTTGTCTCCTTCAGGTCCTTTGCCCTTTCTGTCAACATCATACTGGATATCTTGCTATGAGCAAAATATCTGCAGAGCCAGAGAAAGTGGATGCCATGAGCAGCATATTTTCAACCACTGTGTTCAGTGCCCAATCACTAGGGAACAATTCTATCAGAATTGGTTCCTAATGGAGAGAACAGTTCTGGCAGCAGTTTTCTGTCACTTACTACAGAGTTCTCATGGAAAGGTCATAAGAAAGCCAGCAGCACAGAAGTACCTATAAGAATAAAAAATGTTTTCATGCTAGTAGAAAGGATCAAAGTCAACCCACCACACCTAGCAGTGTCCATGGAATATCACAATAATAATTATTATTGTGATAATTGTATCACAATAATTGTTATTGTGATATTCCATGGACATTGCTAGGTTGTTTCCCCCCACAGGTGACTGTGGTGGGTCAACTTTGGCTGGCTGCCAGATGCCCATGCAGCTGTTCTCACACTCTCCCTCTTCAACAGGATAGGAAAACCTCACAGGTGAAATAAAGACAGGGAGATCACTTACCAGATGCCATCACAGGCAAAACAGACTTGGGGAAAATTAGTTTATTGTGAATTAAAAATAGAGTTGGATGGAGAGAAGCAAAGACAAAAACTAAAACACCTTCCACCCACCCTCAGTAGAGCAGGGGGATAGGGAATGGGAGCTGTGGTCAGTGCATACCAACTCTTCTCTCCCACTCTCTCCTCACACTTTTCTCCTGCTCCTGCATGGCCTCTCCACAGCTGCAGCTTCCTTGAAGTACATCCATCTGCTCCACTATGGTCTCCTCCAGGGGCTGGCTGTAGGGGAATCTCTATCACCGTGGAGCACCTCCTCCCCTTGTTTTTCTCTCACCATGGTGTCTGTGGGGCTGTTTCTCACTTCTTTTCCCTCACTCCTCTCTTGGCCATTTTTTTCTACCCTTTCATAAACCTGTTTTTCCTGAAGCACCAGCATCTTGTCTGAGGGGCTCAGCTCTGCACTGTTGTGGGTCTGTTGGAGCCACAGCCCTGGCTTTTCCTCACACGAGCCCCACAGCCATCCAGTGCCAACACCTGGGCTCCAGTACCAGTGTCAATAAGTGACAATAACATTATTGTAAATTGATTTTTAAATTTAAGAATCTGTATTCTAAGTGTAGTTATATCTCTCTTATCAGCAGATCTTTCTGACATCAAATATTTATTTATAAAAGAGGATTGCATTGGAAGAACTGAAGCAAAGCTTGGGGATTTTTGGGGAGTATCTACTTAAAAGAGTGGTCTTATTTTCTTGTATTACCTTGTATGTTATCTACAGTGGAAAGCATGTAAATAGATGAAGCATAAATTATACAGGCATCTTCATGTAGTCATAATGCAGTCTATGCTCATAACAGGTCTAAATTATATATGAAAAATTGCAAAATGCACTCTGAATAGGGTCTTGCATGTATGTGACTTGAAAGGGCAGGCACAAAAACATATCCCCTCCAGCTGAGTGTGTCCAAAGCTGATGACACAGAAGCAGGTTACGAGTAACCAAGCTAAAGAGAACCTCATCCCATAACAAAGCATTTGTACCATGCCACTGATAGATTGCAAAAGCTTGTTCCTCACTGCAAGTATCCAGCGAGCTGTATAGACTTCCATCAGACACCATGAGCAAACTCCAACAGTTTACTGGCTGGATATTTTTATTCTGTTTCAATTACTGCTTTTGTCCATGAGAACTGGAATGAATGGTAATGTCTCTTCTTGTCTTTCCTCTGTAATTGCTGTTCAAGACCTAATGAGCATTTTCAGACCATCATTACAATATAAGCTGGTACAATGAATACTATTCCTTGCTACTGCAGTAATACGAACAAAGTGATTAGCTTTTAACAGATAATGTTGGCTTGACAACTGTGAAAATGACTGGATGTTTCTTATAAGTACTTAAAGTTTTAGAGGATCTGTTTTCAGTCACTTGAAAATGGAGTTGGAGAGTTTGACTGCAAAATGGATTTAAAATAATGGAGGTTGGGTTGCCCATGGGAAGATCATTTTCAAAGGAACATGTCGTAAGTCTGTGGAACATAAAGTACCTGTTAACATGCATAAAATATATTTGTTCACTCTGCAGCTACTAGTTTCAATATCTGAACTATAACTGATAGTTGAAAGCAGGTAACATTTGCTTGTATAAGTTACAAAAAAACCCCCTATTCTTCTATAAAAGAAATAGCAGTTGGATGACATCCATTGTTAAAAATCTTCAGATCCTGAGAGGAGCTGATTTGCTAGAAGCTGTTTTTTTGAAAGACAGGGAATTTGGAATCGAAATAAACAGGTTACATAGCGTTAGGTTTTTGTGTGGCATGTTGCGTAATGTAATGCTTATGAGACCTTGTAGCAAGAAACAGAGTACCAAATAACAAAGAAATGCCAATATAGAACTAGAAGATTAAAAGTTTGGAAAGCATTGATGACAGAGAGTGCTGAATAGCCCCCATTATTTCCAGTACCTTTCTGGAAGGTTAGATTAATTTGGATTTTTTACTAATGTGGTTTCTAGAGCAGCCTTAAGGCCAATTGTGTGGCACAAGAGAAATGAGCTGACACATGGTGGCATGGGATCCGGGAAGCGCTGCCAGGGTCATGGGGCAGGGTCACTTCGTTATGCATAGAGAGTATTGTGAAACTATGGCCCAAGTTGGACCTTCAGCTCTGAGATAAAGTAACAGCTTTGTAAAGAGTGAACCTGTGCATGATGTAAGTCATGGCAAGTCTGTTCCCGACAGAGCTCTAAGGAAGTGCTCAGCTGAAGTCTGTGATAACTTGCCTGAAAACTTGTCCCAATGATTCATAATCACCTCAGCTTGATCTTGCTTCACCAGTTTGTCTTTTTCTCATGCTTTTCCTTCTTATTTTCATAGACACTGGTGCTAATGAGCAATTTGGGTGATATCACAGAAATTTAAGCAGAAGACAGTTAAGGGAAAGAATTCCATATAATCCAATGGAAGGAGACAAACAAGAGTTCTAAGGTAGGCTAAAAGCTTCAAACCGAAAATTAAGATTTGTGTTTGCTGTGTTCTGTGTCAGAAATAAATACATTCTGATATACTCAAAGTTGATTTTAATATTCAATACTATCTGGCTGAGGTTCATGTTACCCAGAGCAAATTTCTTCTTTCTGAAAAATCCCTGGAAATTATTTTTGAATGTATATGTCACGTCAGATTGCATGGAGAGATTTGGAGGTGAAACATTCATCCTGTGATCTCACATGACTTCCCTTGCAGCAAGGTTCACAAAAGTCTAACAGCAAAAAATACACTTCTGTTCACAAAAGAAGGGGAAGCAGGTCAAAAAAGTAGGTGGGGAAAGGGTGTAAGTAACTCAAATTGCTCTATGGATTTAGACAGTGGTTGTCCAAAGCTGTAATCTGGCTGCTTGGTGATTGCTTTTCAGTGATTTTATACCACTGTGTAAACTCCTTGGGGACAACTCTGTTATGGCAGTGTCAGATTTGCTGCCTTTTATCAAGATACTCTCCACTTTTTGAAACTGGGCTGGGGAGCACAGACAAGATAAAACACTAAAAGCAACACAACATGAATTTCACCATGTCTCCATGTACTGGAAGTAGGGGGTTCCCTGTTGCCAAATGTACAGCTGAGTGCTGTAAAACACAAGTAATATTCCTGTCTTTTGAAAACAACACTTGTAAGTGATTCATGGCTTAAACAAAATTGCACTTACCTTGTGGCTTTAGGCCATTGGTTTAAGTCCAAGTTGACATTTTCAGCTCATTGAGTCCCTGATGGACAGACACCCACCACACAAAACCACTGGATTTATTGTTATTATTACATAACCTTGTAAACTTGGCAGTCAGTGGATTAGAGGGTCCTAAAATTGATGCTGACACAAAATAAATTACCCAGAATTGTAAGAAAGGGTCTGAGAATATGGTGGGTCAGAGAGGAAAGGGACAGAAAGTTGAAAATTCTTATTTGGTCACTAGCTATTACTTTTGCCCTAAATCAACTTTCTTTGTCAACCTTCTGTGCCATACTTTTGAAACAGTAAAAATTAAGAGAAAAACAGCTTCTATTTCACAGGGTTTAGGTCTATTCGTAAGACTTTGGACCAAAAAAACAGGAATTGTGTTTAAAGAATATAATAGGATCATCAGTGAGAAGTTCTTCCTCATTAGTTAAATTAGAAGGATTCTTTTGATACAGAACCTCAGACAATTTTATGTTTACACAGTGAAGTAAAAGAGAGCAGCACAAGCAAAATAAATCCTTTGCTATTAAAAATAAAATATGACTGCATTTATTCCTCCTTATAAAGTAAAACCATCCAGAAACAGTGGTAGAACTGCTACACAGACATCCATTTACAGTTACTGACTCACTTCAATATGGTATAATTTTGCTTCTGAAAATCAGAACACATTCAAATTGAAGAAACACCCCCTATACTGCAGAATAAAGAATCTATGCTCCCAGGCTTAGCTCTTCATGTGAACCTTGAGCTATTGCCAATCATCTGTCCAAGTTAACAAGCCAAACAAATATAAGTACAGTGAGAGCTAAGATTTAAAATGCAGTGAAGTACTTTTCGAATACAGCTCAAATTCAAATACTTTTATTCTGAATTTTCATGTAGGAGCTTTTCAGATGATAGTTCTTAACATGCTGACATCTGTAATGTTATTATCATTCCTTCACCTTGGTGGAACTACTTGTATGAGTAAGAATATTTAAGCTTCAGAGAGATTTGCACAGATGAATCCTTAGAACGTTTTAGAACTTGGATCTGTCCATTTACCTAAATAAAGAACAAGACTCAGGAAGAATACTAGTAGAGTCCTCCATAGGAAAGCTAGTTATGCATAGGACTAGTTGTAGTCTATATCCTTCAGACAGTATAACATAAAGGAAAGATTTGTAGGAAGAGGATATACCATTTATTAAAGACAAAATAACTGTCAGAAGTTAAAAAAAACCCAGACAATCTATTCCATACTTATTCAGGCACAAAACTGTACAGCTGACACTTAGGCTTGAAGAGAAGGGTTAGATGGAAGAAGTTGGATTACCCAGAAAACCTTAGAATTTTGAAACCAGCAGTAATGTGATTTCTCAGCAATAAAGTACTTAAAACAATGGCCAAAACCCCCTTCACAGTAAATAAGAGAAGAAAAATCGCTAGCTTCAGATTTCTATCAGAGACAAACTGGGCTATCTAGTCTGTAAGAACCTGAAACTGAGGCAATCTGGATTTATGGGATAGAAAGAGAATAGTAGGTAAGAGAGGAGTAATAAATGCAGTTATCTATAATTTTGAAATCTGTCTTTTCATGAATTGTTGTTTTCACAGGATGTTCAAATAGCGTTAGACCTCCCTTGATCTCAAGAATGCCTTTCAGTCTCCTAATAACAAGGGATTCAATTAAGAAGGATGGAAAAAAAGGGTCCCCAATGGGTTTTATCATTCTCTTCTTAGGTCACACTTAGATTTATGCAAAGGAACAAATGATCTGAAAGAAGGAGGAGCAAATTCTCTCAGTTTTGGGTAGCTTTTTTTTTTCTTTCTCCCAAAATCCTTTAGATGGTGAATTTATAACCAATAAAGTCAAATGACGTAGGACAGGTTTCTACCAACATCCTGAAAACCTCACACTTTGAATAAAATGAACAGTTGCTTGCACTCACCAAAGGATTATCTCATTTACATTTTCAAAAGGGATTACAGTGCCTTTAAAGGACAAGCATCTTTTGGGCTAATTAATTTTCTCAGACTAACTTGCAATGTATGGTGAGCACTTGATTAAATATTAATACAGGGTACAGGGTCACACTTTTTGCAATATTCTAAATCTGTTAGCGTATTGTCAGTGGGTTCAAAACGTAAGTATATGCACAAATGTGTTTTTGCGCACGTGTATATTTATATGTTGTGGGAGACAAGAGAAAACGAAGAGGACTAATAGTCATTTGCAATATCTGGCTCCTGCTGGGCAATACAGGGAAGTTTGTGATAAGTGAACAGAATGCCACACATTTAATCTCCATTGGTAGAGTGATATGGTTTTAGAATCCAGAAATTTCTGAATATCATGCATAGATATATGCATAGATATAAGGTATTTAGTGCAAGCTTTTCACACAAACATTCAAAAAACATCAGACTGAAGAGTGTGGTACCTTAGATCAAGGAAAAGCCCCACACTACCCCCTAGTGATCAAAGTTTGGTGACCTCCAAATAACAGAAAACACAATAAGTGGACTTTAGATCACAAGAACAAAAAAATGCCCAGGAGCGATGCAAGTCACTGCTGGTGTTCTTTACTTAGGATCCTTTTTATGATAGAAGAATAAAGCAATGGCTGTCGAAAGGCTGCAACTCCCAATTCCTTGGTCTGAAGCCTCCGTCTTAGTAACCAAACATAAAAATGTATATATTCAGAAGCAGAAAAAACCAAAACCTCAGGGGAGGTATTTCAAGTGTTAGAATTTGTGAAAATAAAATAAAACAGAAGGTTCTATTGCAACCTGATAGTAGCCAAAAGATGTTTTCTCAGTTTTGTGAGATATTTGCACTGTTCTGATGTAATGATTTATCAGATAGATAATCATATATAAAGATATGTCTTAGCTTTACATAATCTTGACATTGTACAGACCAAAAGCCAGGACTATATGCATATACATAGTAAAACTGAAAGTAAGTAAACACTGATTCATGCATCTGAGGCCAAAATCTGAATCTTAAAAAAAAAAAAAAAGAATCATCAGCAACAATCACAGTACAACTTTGTAGAGATTTTCACCATGTTTCACTGAAGTAATTAAGAAAGTATAAGCAGGGTCAGGGCAGTCCAATTGAAAACAGTAGAGCAATTCACATGTTTAAAGTTGAAAAGTAACTAAAACAGTGCTTTTTTGTCTAATGAAGAGATACCAAGATAAAAATGGAAAGGGTTCCATTTTCATTTTGTCTTGTCATTTTTAATTTGAAAGCAGACAGTTCTTTTGAATACTCTAACCAATGAGAAATCACAAACTTATTTGCAGAGGTTCCCTGAGACCGATTCTGCTTTCGCTGACGTAGATTTTACACCCTATCCACAAGTACGTGATCTGCATAGCGGGCTCTCCCTTACACATTACCTAAAATCAAAGCCCTACAAAATGAAGATCCTTCAATATCTTTTGCAGAAGAGATATTAGAATCATATAATCAGAGAACCATAAAATAGTTAGGATTAGAAAGGACCTTAAGATCATCTAGTTCCAACTCGCCTGCCATGGACAGAGTAACCACACACTAAGCCATGTCCAGCCTGGCCTTCAACACTGACAGGGATGGATATTATGTATCCTCACCAGATTTCAATATGGTTAATTGCATCTGATTAGTCATATTATAAATTCTACATCAAATTTATTAGACAGTATCTCAGAACCACTCAAGTCAACTCATGATGTCCCATCTATAAGCTGTATTCTTCTCTCCTTCCCAGGCAATGCCTCTTAAGGTCATCTTTTTTTATTCTTTGTTTTGCTTTAGCAAGTTTAGCTGAGTGTGCATCCTCTTTTCTTTTGTTGTAGTTGTGGGAAAGCTTCGTTCTTTCAGCTGACAACTTCATAATATGTAGGAAAGGGAGATACTGAAAGTGCTGGCAGCTCTTAGATTAGAATCACTGGGACCATGGGACACTCTAAATCTGATATTCCATTTCATGACAGGCCACCAGTGTAAAACAGGAAGCAGTCAACATTATGATGGAAAATATCCAGAGGAAAATAATGCTAATAGGAGGAGAAAAAAGTGAAACAAAATCAGGCATTCAGGTTTTCTTAAAGCAGATGCACTTCTTACTGAGACAGAACAATATTATGTTAACAGGAGAGCAATAGCTGAGGCAAGCAGTAAAATCAAGATAATAAGAAAGACTGGAGGGATAAGAAGGAAAATCCACAGCATCCAAAAGGAGAAAAGGCTAAAGAGAAATAAAATGCAAGGTTGTGTCACACACTGAAACCACCTTGGTGCAGTCTCAGACCTACAGAAAAATACAAAATCATAGTGAGTGTAAAAATACAGTTAAAAAAAAAATTAAAGGCAAATGTAAATGTAAATCCAAGAAATAATCAAAGATGTTCAAAGAAAACAAACATCTATTATAGCCCCCACAGTCTAAAGGCCTTTCCAGAAGCTCATACTAACAAACATTATACACTACCTTTAAATTTTGATTATTTTTTATGAATTCATATGAAACAAAAATGAAAAAAGTCATTCTGGTCCTTATCTCTATTTCAAAAGTGAATTTTTGGTCCTATCATCTCCAACACTATTATTTGGAGTAAAAAAGTAAGGGACTGATCCTTGACCCAAGGCCAAGTAGCACAGACTGAATCAGATCCAAACTACTTAGGGCTACCTTTCTCTAGGGAAGATGTGTTGGAGAAAATTAGCCGAAGTAGTCCTAAAAAGAGTTGGGGAATATGTTCAGAATTAAGCATGTAGGCGCTCAGGTTGGCAGTGCTTGACTCCTCTGACTTGCATTTATCTGTGTAGACATGTCTAAAAGGTCTGCAATAAGCTAGAAAAGACAGCAACAGTTTTACACAAAGCAGTTTAAGATGGTGAGAGGTTGTGTTTTTTTTCAAGGTACATACTGTATATTTGTACGGAAAATATAAGATGGAGATTGTAGGGCTGTGTGTATTTTAAGTTTTTTAATAAACACAAATAATTGATAGGTTACTACTTCTGAGGCTGATCTATTCAATTGTTAAATTCTATTTCAATCCCTCATGAAACTCTGACACAGCATCATAAAGTCTAAGGAATTCATACTTGTCATGTTCTCAGGTACAACTCTAAGAATAAACAAGTAGTATATACATTTTAATTATTAATCCTTTTCCTTCTCACCTCCCTTGAGATTGATTTGTATCTGTTCCCATCGCCTTATATCTATATTTATTTTGTTTCTTACACACATGTTTAAATTTAATCTGATTGTGTCCTTAGGCTTGTTGTTGATAATTAAACACACGTATTTTATTCCCTACAGCATGCATTGCAAACTCTGTCTCTAAAAATAAGTCTGAAGCTTCTCCTTGATCTCTGTAAAATTAGAGTTTGGGTTCCCTTCTGATTCATGTTGTATTGGGCATGGTTTTAGAATTTTCAGCTGAGGTAAATATGCATTCCTATCTTTAAGTCTAAAGCAGTTTTTCTGATTGATGTCAAATGAGTATTTGACCTGCAGTTCAAACCTGTTAGCAAAGACGGAAACAGTAATCAAATGCCAGTTGTATCTGGAGCTGTAATTCTTTTTTCTTTCTTTTTTTTTTAGTATTAAACTTTTAGTCCCATACCTGCAATGTATCTTACTGGAGCAACCAGAGTTTTAAGTTTTTCAGAAAAAGGGCAGGGTGGAAGAAGTGAAGTGACCAGCAAATTTAGTTGGCCAGTCAAACATGTTATACCACAGCAAATTTTTCGCAACCATTATGATTTCGTACACTGTCCTAAGCTTTAAAAATTCCAGGCTTGGGGTCTTCTTGATGACAACATGCAGACAGATCAATAGCAGATTGTAAACCTTGTTTACCCATTTAAATCAGTACATTGAAGACACAGGAACTGTTAAAATGAACACTGCTTTCAAAACACCTAGGAATTGATGGCATTGTGCTTTTATGTTTAAAACCAATTATCATTTCAGTCTTCTCCAAGTAATGTCATATTTGTTCATCATGAAAGCAAAGACCATTTAAACCACAGCCTTTGGACCTGAACATATTTCTACATGTTGTATGAATGTCCAGGGAAGACTCTTTCTGGATAAACACAGAATTTATTTGAAATAAGAACACCACTGAATATGTCAGCTTGGCAGAGACATCTGAAAATGCATATGAACCCAGAAACATATTTTTCTGATTCCACCAGCTGTATTAAATGAAAGATAAAACTGCTTTCTATGTACCTTTCTTTTCTTGTATCATTAGATCTTCACAGCTAAACTACAAAGGTAGTGTGAATAAAAGCATATGGGTCAGTGAACAACATTCCATGTTTACAATACAGAAAGTTAAACATCTTCACTCAGTATCATCACTGAAGGGAAACATTTTCATTAATTCATTTTTCTTTCCCCATATCATGTAGCTGTACTTTTTGATATGCTATGCAGACAGGTATATCATACCCACTTACCCTGCCATTTTTTTGACCCTGTAAATAGAATCTGACAGGTTCTTTAGGTTGTCCTCTTTTGCCTTTTCCTTCATCTTCTTATTCAATAGAATCTGAAAAAATGTCTGTGAGAAACTCTAAGAAAAGTATTTGTAATGGGACACTGCAGAAGACACTGTAATGAGCGGCTTCAAGCAGAACCTCAGCGGAGTTTAACCATATACCTTAGTTATATAGAACTGTATGTTTTAACATGAGTGGCTGTCATATAAGCTGAGCGCATACCATGACATTCATATATGCTGCTTTTACCAGTACCACCTGTACATACTGCTTGTAAGACCTCATTCCTAAGGAGATGTGTTAAGAGTGTTTAACACTTTCAGTGAACCTTGGTGTACTATCTAGAAACTTCAGTATTGTGCAGGTAGCAGATTGTTAGCTGTGATTGCTCAAAAAAATCCTATAAAGATGAGAAGAATAGTGACACTGTTGAACATCATTAGGGAGGTGATTTCCACAGCATGCCATGATCAGTGTGAAGGAGCTCATCTGACGCTGCATCACCTGGGGCTCCCAGCATCAGGAAGAATGTAAGGTTACTATTACCTTTTCTGCTACTTTTATTAAACCAGTTAACCAGCTTTGAGTATCCATGTCTTTCTTACGGCCCATACCCCAAGGAATTACAAAATAACTATCATCTCCTTGGTGCAAATTGGTATTGAGGAACTAAAGGCAAGTGAGCCTAATACAGCAAAAGCATGCAGTAGGACTTTTTTCCTAGCAATCTCCCTGGAATATGAGTACCCCGAAGCTTCTGTATTATGGTCATTATTTGTTCCTTTTGTGATTTTTTTTTTTTTTTATTTAACTGTTCCAAATACTATTGTACACTGGACACCCCTGGACTGATGATATTATTGGCCAAGTTGTCACCAGCGAGACACAACGCTTCCACAGAGTCATGGCACTGGTACTGAATACAAGAGATTCTGGACGTTCTTTGTATTCAGTCCTTTGCTGTTATAATTCAGCATGATGCCACTGGAGCAGAAGATGTTATACCGGTTTTCACAGATGTGCAAAATATCTAGGCTCTTTCTTCTTTTCTTGGTTTTTTTTTTTTTTTTTTTTAATGGAAAGGGACCAAAATTGCACAAGCTTAAAACATAGCTAGACCCAAGTGACTAAGGTCTTACTGCTTTTAAATCAGTATAGAATCAGCAAATTCTACAGTCCCTTCCTCATGCATTAAGTTAGAGTTTCTATAGCTGTAGTGGATTTCTGACAATAAAATTCCTGCAAATATTTTAGAGGTTGGGATACATGAAAAGCCAGGAGTTCAAATTCAGGAGTGACTGGTGACTAAACAGCCATTAGCCTTTTCACCTAGAAAATTTATGCAGCTACTTAGCATATTTCCTTGTCCATAGTCTTGAAGTGCCTGGGCCACAGAATTCTTTTGAGAATGTCACAGCCGTTACAATCCTACATGATTATTTTGAATATCACGGATGCCTAAATTTATGGCACCTCAGCAACACCATGGCTCATCTTGAAAGCAAAACATGAGCTCCCTTGTTTGTCCCAGCTGAAGCTTTCCTCCAAAGATGGATCAATAAAAAGATTTTGGATGGTAAACCAGGGATTAACTTTCTTCTCAGGACTAAGCTGCAACACACAAATAGTGACTTACAGACTAAGAACAATGCTAGATAATGCATTGGTATGGACAGGTTAGGTTACTTACTGTCGCATATCCTGATTTTAAAGTAATTGGAGAGGGAAAGAATGCAACTCTGAAATAAGTTTTTACCTGCTGCCTTCCCTCTGCTCCCTGTGATTGCCGTACTGCGAGGAAGGAGGTGTGTCAGCAGAAAGTGGCACATGTCAGGGGAACAATAGTGGCTCAGGAAGGCTTCAGTCCTCACATGCAGGGGAGTGCTAGCACAATGATTAGGATTTAGGGCAGAACTGGTCCTGGAGAAAAACCCCAGGGACAGCCAAGTTTTGAAAAGTTTTAATACCATTTTTTTTTATACTGTTTCCAAGTTTCCAGTGAAGACAAATCCCAGGAGAGCAGAAATTAGAGAGCTGCTCAGGTCCTGATGTGGTGAGGTTATGGACACAAGCATTCTGTTACCACCTGCACAGGGACATATTACCAGTATGTGGCTGTCTCAAGAGATGAACTACTGAATTTTAGTTGCCATGTATATGTCAGAGCTCTGGAAAGACCAAAAGCCAGGTTTAGGTAACTCAGCAATAGTGTTTTAGGTCATGTCTTCCTGTGTTGTTTAAACTAATTTCAGTGAACAAAACCTTGGGTTGTACTTATGCCTTATTTACCCAAATTCTGCCGAATTAAATTTGGTGACTATAAACTGTGTATGAGCATAACTTGAGGTTCTCAGAAGGTTGACCTGTTTGTCAAAAATGTTCTCTGCAATTTTCCTTTGTTTTCTATCTTTTGAAGTGTTCCGAATTAGGATTTCATTTGAGATATGCTGTGAGTTTAAACATTAAAAAGTATTTACTGTAAACCAGTATTTAAAGCCAAATTTTGCTCTGATTTCTGTCACATGAAACCACACTGTCTTCATGGCAATAATGTGAATTAAAAAACTCAGCATTGGCCCTTTACCTTCAAAAAAGAGAAACACTTAGAATAAAACACATGTGAACAATTTATTAATGCAGTGTATCCTAAGGTATCTTCTTAATCTAGTGTTTCAGTATTTGCAAATTGTTTGCAATAAATCTTGTATTTGTTTTCTATTTGAGACAGTAAGGTAATAGATAACAGATATGTCTAATGGGTTATTGCTTTTGCCCTCAAAATTCACGGAAAGACAGTGTGCTCCTATGTCTTGATATTTTAGTTTTTGTAAGGCAATGAAAAATGATGAGTGTATGGTGCTAACTGCATGTGTGATCTGTGTTAAGCTTTATTAACTAAAAACTGAGCTATTTCTTGTTTCTGACCACAGGTCTGTCTACCAGACCCTGAAAAATATGCAGAAAGTACAGGGAACAGGGGAAGCTAATCACCAACTTTGGTTCTAAGAATATTTTGCTCTGGAATGTAGATGATTGTGATTTGGCATAAAAGGCAGCTGTAAGCCAGTCAATACTCTCTTTCAGTGGAAACGAAAAGATCATCCAGCCTCCTAAATTACACACCGTCTTTCTAACTTTCTGCTTTCTCTCTCAGTCTTTGTTAAAAAAGAAAAAAAGAAATTTAATGATACTATTCTCATTATACAGCTATCAGTTACATAAAATATCTTTGTTTAGAGGCCTAATAAAATTGGTCATATAAAGAGGAAATGAGATTTTTAATGTAAAATGAAGCTGACAGTGCTCTTCTATTACTATGGTCTTATTAGGGAAAAATTCTCTGACATCTGTTTATCCCCTGCAGCCAACCTTGTATTCAGAATACAGTAATTGATTCACAGCATCCACTAGGGATCTAACTGGCTCACTTTTCCACACCGCACTACACAGGTATCTCTGCAGCTAATTCTGAATGTACATCTACATCGTTATCTCCTGGTGAACTGTGACCCGAAACACTTTGGAGGCCCAGATGAAAGTGCTTCCTCACCCCTCCAGTGCTGGGGGTGCAGGCGTTTCTGCAGCACGGCAATTCACCCAGGACACCCAATCACAACCAGCCCCTTTGAAGCCCTGCTCAGCTGGGAGACCATGAATGATTCATGGCTTCTCTACACACACTAAAGGGGGAAGAGCAAAGCTAGTGTGTATTATTCAGGACTGCATCCTCAATAAGCCTCTGTGTTCAGCAAATTGCTACAACATTTTCTGCTTAGTCCTCACCTGTACACAACATCTCTTTTTGTGCACAACCTTCTCATTTTAACAAAGATGGTCTGATTACCTAGGAGGCCATGTTAATTAATCAATACAAACAAAGAAGCCCAGAATCAGTGCATAAGCCAGGGTTCAAAAGATTGTAAGGAAATTAAGGAAGACCAGGCAATCATAATTTTACAATGGTTGAACTATAAATTTCTTGTTTATCCACTTCCATTTCCACTAAACTAACAGTCATACACAGGCCAGTTTGTAACCCACTTTAGTTTTGTGTTTCAGACTCCATACATATATTTTATCTGTTTCATGAAAGACAATAAACTCTAATTCAATGCTGTTGCAACAAAATGTCACAGCAACTGATATTTACAAGTAATACCTGCAAAAGAACCTCTGAATTTGCCTGCATCCAGGTAGTAGAACTGGACACCAATCCTGGAAGTGTCTTCTGCAAACACCTTACAGGAAAAATGTCACTTCAGTTGTATTATAGACCCACTCACAGAAAGATTTCCAGTACAGAAGATAATAATGGCTCAAATAACAAATTCTCTTTTCTTTCAAATACCTCAATATACACCTGTGCTGGTGGGATCACAAGACTTCAGACTTCTACCAGCCTTTCCATACCATTCATGTAGACTGCCTGGACCCTTTCAGAAGTTGAAAGCCCTGCTACCTTAAGTAATATTCAGAAAGTGGCAAAAGTCAGTTCTCATTGTCCTGATTTCTTCACTGCTGGCATACAGAGGAGTTAGCATAACTAAAAGTCAGTCATGACACAAAGTGATTGATAGAAAATCAGAAAATTAAATTCATTTTTTTTATAACTGCAATTGTAACTTTCCGCGTTGTCAGGATGCATGTCTTCAGAGGTCACAAAGAGCTGCTCATCATTGGTGTCTCTTATTTTCAAGGACAATTATTATTAGATTAATGAATTAGGTGAATACAAACCTACAAAAAATTTACAAAGAAAATAAAAAAAATAACCTCCATGGGTGATTATTATCACTGATGCAATGGGATTCCAATGAGATCTCATAACTTCAGAAGGCATTATTGTAAAGCTTATTATACAGCTCTGATTCATAATCTGATGTCATATACTTCCGTATTTTCACATATTTGGTCCCTTACCATAGGTAACATGTTTTCTTGGACATAGGCAAGATTATATTGTGGCGGGTAATGTGTAATCCATTAATTTACAGGGGACTAACTCATACAGGAAGGTAGAACATTGTCAAATGGCACCTTTATTTCACATCTAAGTCTTTCAGTGGTTATATCTATTCAAATGGCAGACATCTGACTTGTAAGCGTTACCTTACTATGTATTTAAATAAATAGCCCTGTAGTTAAGCTGATGTAAAAATAAGGTAACATTCACAGGAAGTGCAGCTAAGAAAGGAGATTACTTGGAATTCAGTGATTGACACTGTAGAGATACTTTATTAATATTAGTACAGGTATCAGTGCTAACAAACTACCTTACAATAAGATTGGATGAAAATACTGCCACATGCAGCAAAGAGGCAATATGATGTTGCTGCCCCTGCTGCTTAGCACTTCTAGTACAGAAAAGAGATGTTGAAAAGTGAACTGAGACATTTTACGTATTCAGTATAGTAACTTTGTCATCGCTTCCTAGGAAAAGTGTCTGCTTTACTACTGTTAAGACATGATTTAAGGAGGTGCTTAAAACAGGGTCCACCACACATAACACAAACTTATAGGACTGGACTTAGGATAGTCACAGTTACTTTTCTTTTAAAACATGAGAGAAGGACAAAGAGGAACCATTTATAGCTCCTCAGAGACAGCAAGTATCAGGGAAACACTGTGCTCCCCATGATATCCAGTCTCTCTGGCTTATGGGGACTGTCTCCTTGCTTGTGCTGCTCCTGACCTTGTGAACCTTGTACCTTATTTTACTATAGTTCAGCTTCAGTAGGAGCCAAGAGCTCTTGGAAGACAGGAGATGTGGATGCAAAGCAAACGTAACTCATGTAAAAAGGAAACATTGCACCTCTGCACTTTGAAATGAGGGTATCTCCTTAATTGTCTCCTAGATGAGCAGGAACCATGTTTGAAATAAGATTTTGCAGAGACAAGAAGCAGTTGCTTTGTGGTCCTGATGCAGTTTACGAACTCAGGAAACGGACAGGCTGCCACAGAGACCCTATTCCTTAGCACTTTTTCTTGGATAACAGCCTCTGATTCAACATGTGGGAATCTAACATTACTCTTCTGAACTGCTTAACTCTGCTTGTCTAGAACACAGAGAGGTTAGGCTTTTAATTAGGGGGATGTGTGTGTGTTTGTGCAGGCCAGATATTCAGTTTGCGATCCTGCAGATCAATGAAAGTATTTTCAAAAATTTGGTAGAAAGATAGATAGCCTTCTTGATCACATGTAAGTAGCTCCAACTGACATCATTAAAACTGAGATGAGAAACACTTAAGGGATAAATAGTAAAATAAGAGATTTTTACACTAATCCTTTGGAGTTTTAAACACAGTTAGTAAAACAGTAACAGTGGCTAAAAGACAATGTCTAAACAGAGGAAATTGCTAAACCAAAACAAGGAATAGTCAGGGAAGACTATAATTCGGTAGGGCTTTATAAACAAACACACACATGGTGAGATTATGTGTGTAATAGGCTCTTTACATCCAAAGCTAAAAGTACCAGTGAAAAGGCAGTGATAATCATCTAGGATTCATTGGCTGGATGTCTGAAGTGCCGGGAGAAACAGCTCTGTTCCTTGCTTTCTGTTTGCTCCCTCTGAATGCCTTCCTGGCTGCACAATGCCTTTGATACAACAGAGAAAAGCAAATCTCTTGCCCCTGCTGGGCTAATCTATAGTTGGTGATTAGGGCACTCTAATCCCAAAATGTGCATGGAAAAATATCCCTTCAACCCCCTTTATGTTAAGAGCTGTCTAGGAGAGATCTGTGATTAGATCGGTTTTCCAGTCCCAACATTGTTACGTAGAAGTCTCCTCCATGTTCAAACTTGGCTCTTCTATTACACACAGAATTAGATTGAAGACAAGTTCTCACAGCCTGCTAATGGTTTTAAAGCCCATTTTGAGGTCTTTATTGTTCCTACGCGTTATTTAGAGAAATTGTTCCCTGTTTAGGTATTTGAATTGTATTTAAGAACTAGACAACAGAAGATTAAGTAATGCAGCACCCCACTCTGAAGTGTCATACCCCATATTTAGATACAGTTTTAAGACTTAAAGGCTTGTACCTCTGCTGAACACTGCAAGCCTGGCTTCTGAGCAGTAGCTAGGAACTAAGACTGAACTTGGACTTAAAAGCATTAAGATTGATCAAATGTTAGTCACTGAAATAGATATTCTAAGGTAAATTACAACTCATGAGTTGAGCATTTTATTGTAAAAACTGTTTCTAAGGTGTTTTTTTTTTTAATTTAGTACACAGTTAACTTCAGTTTATCCCATTAGCTAAATATTTATTTTAAGAATATCTTCAATTTAGATTTCTATCATCTCTAGGCCATAGATTAGTAATGAATTTTAGTCTATAATTTTACTTTGTGTTGGGTCTGTAACTTTAATGGCACAAAACACTAACCCTGAAGTTTAAAGAACTGAATTAGATACAGCTTTATCAATCAGTTTAATAATACCTCTAAGAAAAGATTTTACATAGCATCACAATTATACTGATTTCTGAACAATATAATCACTTCATTACTCAAGAATTTGAGAGGTTTGTACAGATGAGAATTTTGACTGAGAAAAAAATGGCTTTACTCATTTGTAAAATTAGACCTTTCTTAACCAATGCTGTATTTTCATTGTACTTTATAACTTGCTGGATGTCCTTTCTAGCTGCATTTTGCCTTACATAAAACTGCAAAATTTTTCTACAGAGTCCAACTTCTTTTTCCTGGTTCATCAGTAAGATGCAGAATATGAAAAAGAATGCCAGTCTGCTATACATCCTCAGACATTATACCAGTAGAAATAGTAATAAGAATAATGCAGAAGACAATAAAGATTATTGAAAATACTCAATTATCTGTTCAGATTATACTACTCAGAAAATTAGTTTCAGGATCAAATTAAGGATGTGGACATAATCCACCTCTTATTTACATCAGACTTCCTCAGATCTAGTTTTCTTCACCTCTGGCTTTCAACTGAGAGAGTAAAAGATGTATCAGGTCCCTCTAACACAGCATGACAGATGAGAAAGAAAAGCTAAAAATAAACTTTCTATTGTTCTACACTTGAGTATTTAACAAAAAGAAAAGTTTCAATATTCCTTTATACCTAAGATCTAAAACTTAACAGGTGTCATTATGCATATATTCACAGTTATTTAAGTAAGCAGAATGGTAGTTATTTAAAATGTTAGTATATATGCTGAGATTCTTCTGTGAATTAGGTGTCTACAGTATAGATAGCTATAGTAAGCTAGTGACCCTAGGCTCCCTTTTTTACCATTGCAAAGAAACAGGCATTGCTAGTGTGTGATTCACCTGAATTATTTCAGATGTCTCCTTCTAGTAAGATGTTCCTACCCCAAGTCACAGATTCAGGAAGGTAATGGCTTATCTCAGATAGATACCTCCGTACTGTGATATTATACATAAATTTTCTGCTGTCATATTGAGATGAAAAATGTTTTGAGAACAGCTCTAAAAGAAGAAGGGTGCAAAGAAAGTCAGGAAGGGTTGTTAGTAAAAGGAGTCAGTAGGAAAGAAAGCGTATATACAAAAAAAAAAAAAAAAAAAAGGATTCCGAACACATGAGCTGGACAGAAGGTGGAAAGTTACTACACCAAAGTGAGGAGTAGGAACCATATTAGAAAGAAGTGACATGAGATAGGCAATCAGATCTAAGGAGTTCAGAAAGATCAAGATGTAACCAAAAAGCTTCAATTTGATGGGAAAGCTAAAGATGATCCAGTGAAAGCAGAGCAAAATCTCACCAGAGCACAAGAAAACAAGGATTGTAGATTGCTGCATTTGAGTATCACAAATGTAAAAACTCCATGGAGCAGGAATTTGCAAGCATAAGAGGAAACAATGCAAATCAGGGTGTGTAATGGTATATCATATTTGTTTATCCCTTCAGAAAGTACTGTAGCTTGAGAGTCAAATTTTCCCTTAACTGCGATTAGTTTTAAGAAATGAAAGGGTGAAATATTCACTAGAAGCACTTTAAAAATTTTCAGGCCATTTGGCATGCATGGTAGTCTCCCACCTCTAGAGTAATTGAACAGCTTAACCAAACCAGTGATCACTGAAATATTCTTGTCTAAGCAAGCACAGTAGGGGATTCTGAATAAATAAACCAGGCTTTGTGACAGTAACCTGTCCTTTCAGGATGAAAAAATGGGGAAAAGACTAATTAGTCTTTTCTAATTCTAACTAACTTAGAATGATGCAGGAAAGGGTAACCCTTGTCTGACACAGAAAGAGAAATTACTTGCGTGTAAAGAGGACAGAGGAAAGTGAAAGATACTTTGAAGGAAGCAGCTTGTTATCACTCTTCCAGTTCTCCAAAATTTCTGAAAACAGATGCATAGCTTTTACAGTACTTAGCACATCAATCACCACACTCTTGCAAAAAGACCTATGAGTGCCAACAATTGCACAGGCCACCACAGTATTTCTGTGGGTCTTTAGCTCATACATTTACCTTTTCCCATGCTGTCTAGTGTGCACGAATAATGAGTGTAAACTTCAGCTTTATGCAGTTCTGGTGCTGATGTGGCTTCCTAAAACCATAATACTCTTTCAACACTGCAAACAGAACCATTTTAAATTTACCATTTTTGTTGCATCAGTTTGAGAACATCTGCATATAGCAAGTAGCACCAGAAATCATTAGGTGTGTAATTTTCCTACGAATACCACTTTTATTTTAATTGTGTTAGCATTTAGGTGATGGAATACTTTGTAAGCTGCATGGTTACAGTTATCAAGTCATTTACATTCATGAAAGATAATTTACAAACATACAAAGAAAAGGAATATTCACAGGATGTTAAATGGTGGCTGTGTAAAGAATGAAAAGAAACAAGCTTGTTAGTTTCATAGCACAGTTTATTTCATAAATTGTTATTAATGTTTATAATTTCCTAACAAGAACACCTATAATCTAAACAGTTAAACTGATAAATTTGTTAAAGTGCATATTTGTCTCATTCTGACAGAACAAAATTCTGTTCAAATGAGAGAAAAAAAAATTAAATTATTAAAAATTGGGATAGCAAAGGCATAAAGCCCTTCAGTAAATATCTAATGGACAAAATGACAATATGGAATAGATATCAGTGCTCACAACTAAATGAAATGCAAAGTCAGTAGTCTGGTCAGGATGTCAAAGGAAGTTTAGTTTAGGTATGTAAGTTACAATCATTCACGAAGTCAAAAGCAAAAAAAAAGAAAAAAGATCTCGAACCTGTTTTTTAAGGTCAGAAAGCTATTTCAGCAACAGAACTAACATGAAAATTACAATTCGTGATTTGTTTTTTGATCTTCTTCCTATAAAAGCAATACCAACACTGCAAACTGCAGGAAAAATGTATCTTGGACAATGCACATGCATGTATTATACGTCAGATATTTCCAGGCCATGCAAGTATAGAAAAGTAACACCAGTAAAAAATTCAAGTCAGGTGTTGGCAAAATTCAACCCCCTCCTTCTCTTTAAACAAGCCTTAACTTTCTGCTTACTTTTTCTCTAAACCTTTTCTGGGAGCACTTTCACGTTTCAGTGGAATAAGGAATGATTTCACACAGCACTAGGTAAAAGTTCATCTTTGGTAAAGTATGTGAATAAAACTTCAGAATATTTTGAAGCATGTGAATTAGTGCTCATAACTCTGAACCAAGGTGCTACAGCCAAAGAAGGAAAAAAAAACAACCCAAAAACATAGTATTGATTTTTCTTCAGAGAAAAAAGAGTAGCTGTGTTTCTACTGATCCCTATCTGCTGAGCTTTCACTTTCTGGGACTACACCTGTGCTTGCAAAATCTAGACTATAAGTTATATCAGGTCAAGCTATTAGAACAGTTAGTTCATGCAATGTTCAGGGTCCTATTTTGTGCATCCTTGCTGACAGTCCATTCTCTTGTAGAGATGTTTCCTTGCTGGTAATCTCAGGACCTAGCCTTGCAAAAACACCACAGTGAAGAGATTCTTACTGGATCTCTGTCTGTTCATGCACACTAGTTTTTGTTCAGCTGTTCCTATGAACTGCAATAAAAAGATCCCTACTCATCTGCAAATGGGTAGACTCCAGAGCTAAGCACAGGAAAGCTGTGTTAGTGTACTGCTACTTTAATGAGAGAGAAAAGGTTTGGCCATGGGGTTGCTCTACTATGAGTGTCCTGCCTTTGTGGCTCAACTTAGCCCATCAAACTGGTGCTTTGCTTTGAATGCAGCAGCCCATTGAGAATTAGCTAGAGCTTTAATGGAGACATCACTGAAAAATACACTTAGGAGGACAAGCTAATTATTCAGGTTACACTTATGAATTAGTGGTAGTTACAGTGAAAGGAGCCAAATCACACATAGGGCTTCAGCAGGTCAGCCTGAAGGAGGGACCTCCTTCTGGAGCAGAAATTGAAATATTTTAGCATTTATAAATGCTACATCTAAGTTTAATGTATCTGTCCCCTACCAGTTAAACCCAACCAAACAGTGAGGTATAATGGTCATTTGGTCAACAAATCAGTCATTATAGGAATGTTTTGACAAACCAAATTTAAAATCAAGGGTTTACTTCATGACCAACAAAGCAAGAGTAAATTGTTCAAAACAAATTAACTTTGTCCTGAATGTTAAGAGCTTTGGAAATTTCGTCACTAAAAATCTCTTAAATACATGAAAATAATTTACATAAAGACCCTTTTTTTTTCTTGATCTGAAAGCACCTTTTTAAGAGATCTACACTTAATTTTATTAATTTGGAGAGAAAGAAAACAGGCAGATGCGTAACACTGACATCTTTATAAAATATTTAACAAAGGTATCTGTCGAGGTTTTATTTTTTTTTTTTTCACCATACACTTCCATCTACTACTTGACATAGAAAAACAAGCAGGGCCTGAGTCAAACATGAACAGCATACCAGATCTCCAGAAATCACATTGCTAGAGAGCAAAATTAGTTTTCTGACTTTCAGACTTGTGAGACAAGAAGAGAGTATTGTTAACTTCTCACCAGATAAACAGGACAGCTTTTAAGCATTCTTGTGTCTTTTTTTTCATCTGATCTGTGAAAACAAAAAGGGCTCAGCTGAAAATTCATTAGTGTTAAGAATGGACTAGACTCCATGCGCAGAAAGCAATTTAGAACAAGTAGGGAGTCTTTAGGTAGTCTTGATGGAGAAAAGGTAAGTGGGCTGAGTTGAATTTCCTCTTCTAACATGTATGAACATTTTAAAAACTGGCTACACACATATCTGGAATGAATAAAACCTGTGAATCTAAATAATTAAGGGGTAAAGGAAAATGGCAAAGGAGGCAAAACAGGTTAATCAATCTTCTCTTGGCATCATATTCATTTAAAAGGAAAGAATGCATCATTTCAAAAGAAAAACTTTTGACATCAGTAATTTGAACTTATTAGACTTTTCATTTGGGTGAATTTACTATATTCAAGAATTAGTCTGATATATCAAACCAATATTTTGAAAATAAATATAAAATATGTACCTACAAATACATGTAGCTGTGCACATACATATGCAAATATAAATTTTATTAATGCGTATATAATTTGATGGAAGATAAGCTGTACATTTCCTTCACAAGTTCTTATTACTGTACATTAAGTGCTTGTGATTTAGAGCCACATAACAAAATACAATCTGTGCCAAAAAACCTCCAAAAACCAGTACCTCAGATATGCATTCAAGTCACCATGTATCCACTTTTTACCTGCATTAGCCTTAAAGGCTGACAAGAAAAATTTCACATACTATAATAAGTTTTTTAAATCCCTTTACTTGATAAGTCACAGATGTGGTACTTCAATCTAGGATGTCGCACTATCAAAAGTTGTGCTTCAGTTAAGCAAACATCCTCATCATCTGAAAAGCCCAAGGCAATTCTGCAGTAATGGTTCTTTAGTAAAAAAGCTATAATGTCTCCTAATCAATGGACCGGCGCAAGGCAAAACTGGAGCATTTATTTTAACAGAATGGAAGATCTTTTTTCTCTAACATCAGCAATGAATGGTCACAATGCTAGCCACTTTCCTAGGAGTCATGCTTCTACCACATCTAGATTAAATTATGTGCCTTGATAGATGACATTTCAATAGAAACAATAAGTGCAGGCATCTTAGAGCAGAAGCTGCTCTTTTCTCCTCTTCACATAATATTATCGTGTGTTACATTACCATAAACATCTGCCTTTGGAGTCTGTTGCATGTGTTATTTAATTATTTTGTCATTTACTAGAATTATACTGAGCACTACCTTATATTAATTTGAAGTCACTGGTCTTAAGTATCATTGCAGGGAGGATTTCAGATAATAGACCATATTGAAGCAAGCAATTCTAATAGGCTATCAAATTTTCTAAAGGAAATACGGGTTCATTATGAATGTGTTGGCTTTCTGTAGATACCTGTAAGAAACTTCTCCAAAACTTTCCTAGTGCCTGTGGAAGAAAATTTCTGAATATGCATGCTGTAATAAAATTAAATATGCCTATATCAACGTTCCTTCCCACTCCCCTTGCAGAATTAATGCAGCCCTGCATGGGCTTAGTTCCCATCAAATTTAGCCCTAACCTTAGATGAAAAAAAAATCACACTCCCAATTACTTTGTACTCTTGATAACTACCAAGAAGTCCACATCAAAAAGTAATGTGACTGGGTCAGTGTGTGTCTGAGTCTTATTAAAATTAAGGAGTCACTTTTATGTACAGTGAACAATTAACTTTATGCAAAATGTCTACTGTACGTACTTGCCTTAGGGCACTGTTTGTTACGAAAGACAAAATAAAAATAGGGGTCTTGATCTGTCAAAGTGCTGAGAAACTCAACTACTGTTGAATTCAATGTATGTTCAGTACCTTCTATTCTTGTTTAAGTCAATGTCAATTTAAGGTACTCAGCCTATCGACAAGGTTCTCAGAGACCTGGGGTTTGGGCTCTGTTGTTCTTCTATTCTGCAATGTCACTTCTTATACATCTCACACAGACAAAGCTCTTCTTTAGAAAAAGCAAACTCTGCCAATGCCAGCCATGTTGGATCAAGCACTTTTAGAGGGTTTTTCCCCCCATTGTTATGATGAATTTTGAAATACTAAGAACATTAGACTGTTTTAATTTGTTCACAGTCTTTATGCCAAGCAGTAGGAACTTGATGACTTACAGTGATTCCTACCACATTTTGTAGTGCCTTCTAACAAGATTACTGAAACATATGAATCTTTTTCTTAAACGTTGTTAATAAAATATTAAATTGTGTATTAAAATTTTCAGAATGACATCCTTGTGTCTTGAATTTATTTATAGGAGAAATAAAAGAAAACTTCCTGAACATGCAGTGCTTTAACCCTGCTATATATTAATATAGAACATGTTGAATGGAAGACAAACACATTTATGTTTATACAGTTCATGTTTCCATTATCCATATATCTTTACATAATTTAGAAACATGAATCACAGTAATTTTCCAGGCAATAAAAATAGCAGTTCTGAGCCTCTTTTATGTTTATTGTATCTGCTTGCAATGTTACCTTGATTTTTCATACTGAAATACATTCTGATGAGGTTTTGGAGGTTTTTTGGGTTTGGCTTTAGGGTGGTTTCTTTCAAGTTTTACTCCTCTTCTCTTTGTTTTTCCATAAATGTACATCCTGAAAGCATAACTCTAAAATCTCACTCTTTCAGTTTTGATCAAGTTAACACACTGCTATTAAATCTGGTGTGTTATAAAGAATTTCTTAATTTTCTCTTTACTAAAATATTAAATAACTATTTATCAACTCAGTGCATCTCAATGTGTCCACTATGTAATAGCCATTAGAAAAATGTATTTAACCCCACTTCTAGGGAAATGGATCATCCTATATAAAAAAAAAAGCTTTCAAGAAAGTGTAGGTTTTTAAACAATAGAGGCTTAAACAGTAACAGGGTGCAAGTGTTTAAATTCTAATTCTAGTCTGTAAGTAGCATCTTTACAATCAAATAGATAGATTGTCATATTAGTCACTTGCTTTCAAAATGGTGTTTCTTTACTGACTGATTCCCACCTTAATGTTACAAGGTTTGTTTTTCACTGTTATGGAGTTAGTACTTTTTAATATGACAAAATTGGGCTTGGAGTTGCAGTGAATTTGCATGAGTCACTCTTTTTATACACTATTTTGCCCTTTTTTTGTCAGACAAATCTAAATAAAAAATATATATCTACTGTCTGGTTTTCTTCTGCAGTGGTTATTCTACAGTTTATTTTAAATATTATTCTAAAGGACTAATTGCAAGATTCTTTTTAATACACTTATATTGCAAGTAGCTGGATGGGAATGTAATTACTAGCAAAAAAACAAAGATACTCATACAAATGGCATTTTGATTTGAATGAGGAAGGCAAAACCAACCCAATTGATTTACTTTCAGGTTACATTTGTAGGTATTATCAAAGAACTTCAGAAATAACTGTGGTTCTTCTAATCTGCTTCTTTGTTTTCATTTTATATTGTACCACTTTTTATTTTTTCTTTCTTAGGAAAGAATAGGTTTTGATATTGCCATCTACGAGATTTTTTTTCTTTCTTTCTCTCTTTAAATGTGAGAGAACATGTTGTATGTCCATTTCTCATGGTTTATTTTTCCTTAGAGAATTCCCAAGACTATGCACTGACAGATCTTGGTATCCAAGGGGGAGTCTACTCACAGGATTAAAGGCGAGAACCTCAATTAGACTATCTCTGATTTCTTCAGATGTTTTTTCTAATCTTTTAATATGGGATTAAAGTCAGCTAGAACTTAGCTTGCTTTTTTCTTAGCTGAGATCTTCTTTGTTGCAACGCAAGTTAGATATATTTTTTGTTTCTTTATTAAAAAAAAAAATAGAAAGAAAAAAGAAATGAAAAAGAAAATGGGAAAAAAAGCTGATCTTGTTTTCCTTAATTTGGACTCATTCTAGTCCAGATGAGGATAATGAACTTTCGTCAGCTCTTATGTGATACTGCGTACAAAATAGCTTGATAAGCAATGTGAAGCATACACACGCTTCTCAATGATCTGCAGGAAAACTCCCTCAGAGACTGATTAGCCCATGCTTGTCACAAGTAGGGGAGATAATTATGGGGGCTTAACAGTCTATATGGTGGATCTTTTGAGAGGAGAAGGGTAGATCTAAGACTGTCTCATGGATCAACCATAATTTTTAATATTACAGATAACGTGTGGTTTTTTTAGTATATCCCTGGAGCCTTGGTAGTGACTCTTCCCATAGAGTGACATCATATTACTTTTTGAGAAGATAAAAATTGTTCAAATCAGATTATCCCTAATTAGTATAATCTTATGAACCATTCTGAAAAGTTTATTGCACCCATGCTGGCAGTCTCTGATTCCATATCGAGAGCTTCTTATTACAATGTGTGTGCTAATCCTTAACCATGGAAATCAATATATGGTACATAAAAGTAATGTTGTTGTATTCCTTCATTTAATAAACTCCACATTGTACTCTCATTTCAAAGCTAATAGCTGTTTTTATGGATCTCTGTATATCAGATAACAAAACATTTCAACATTTTTTCAAGTAAAGAATATGTCATTCCAGCAGTAATTTATATTCATTAGACTAATATGCTTGTTAAGCAGTGCTGGCAATACTGGGGGAGAGGAGCTTTAACAGATGTTCTTTACCCTTATTTAGGAACACAGATATCTTGTGAATATGTAGTCCTGTGCGTATATATTAAGTTACTAAGCAGAACAATGTATAACATAGCCACATTCCTACTGTCTTGTCTTCTGTTGTTGACTACAGTGGTGTTTACAGATGCTCAATCCTCCAGAAAAAAAGATACAATTTTCCCTTCAGACAGGTGTGAATATCCTGCAGAAGTAGCTTTTCTTGTTAAAGGAGCATAAAGGTTTGAGAATTTTGAACTACCCTCTCAGAAAACCTTTTTGACATTTGACACTAGCTGCACAGCCCAGAGCTTTCAGCTAGGTGATATCCCACACCATTTTACATCCCTTTTTATCTTTTTCATGGGTTTTCCTCACCTTTGCCCACCACATTTTTCTGTATGAGCTGGTAAGCTGACCAGCCCACTCACTTGGGCTGCACTGCTCCAACTGCTGCGCTATTACACAGCCAGAGTAAAGTAGCCACTTGCGCCTTTGCAGCATGCAAAATCAGTACTCATAGGCTATGTGTTTTACACTGGAGGCACTGTCTTCTTGGAACAGGTTAGCAAGCACTGCACAGCAGGCCTGAGCTTTGCTCTGCACTCCTCCAGTTGAAGGAAGTGCTCAACTATGCACAGCCCCACCAGAAAAAATTACACAGCAAATTGAACTCACAAGAGTAATTTTCTTCCTTCACTTCCCTTTCTGAAGGGTATTCAGGGCCTATGGTTATTGACAACAAAGCTTAAGTCTCTTAAGGTACGCAGGCTTCTACAAACAGCCCCTCATTATAGCAACATTATGGCAAGATCCCAAGTGGCAGTAAATTGAAATAAAAATTTAGTGAAGATTTCACTGATTGCAGTTTGTCCCTCTATCTTGCATGTGCTTTTCTGTTTCTAGCTAAGGTGACACTGCTCCTAAATTTGCAAACCTTATTCTACCTCTTCTTTGCAGACAAGGCTAAAATGATCTTTATCTTCCTCCCTCAGCAGAGGATGCAAAGGTCAAAGCTTCATTTATTTGCATGGTGGTATTGGTTTTGCTGCATCTGTCTGAGCTTTCTTTACCACAGAATGGCAACAGGAGTGTGGAGTGTTTTAAAAGAGCAGAGAGAATCTCACTTATGATTATTTCTGGATCTAATCTTGTAACAGAGTAAGTCCAGGATATTGCACTTGATGGTGCTCCATGGATCAGTCAGATTTACTGAGACACATTTCATTGATTTCTGACTATGAGCTGCAATTGATCTGGCTACTCTTAGCTGTCCTCGTAAAGCTAACCAGTGCCCCTAATCCTCTTAAGCAGCAGTCAAGAGATGCAGATAAAAGCTGGTGATTCACCTTGGCTCGAATAACAGAGCTCTTAAAAAGCAAATGGAAGGTTCATGCCTTGGATATAAAAATGTATAATCTGCATGCTGACTGCATGTTGAGTCACAGTGGAGCCTATTCCAAGGCTATTAATTAGAACAATAAAAGATTGAGAGCTCAGAATGAAACTGCTACTAACAAAAGCGATGATTCTTCTATCCTTACATATGAAAACAGCTGTAAACCCAAATATAAATTATTTTGTATAGAATTATTGTACTTAGATGAACCTGGGAGGACAGGAGGCAGCTGTTCTTGCAGATCTAATATTTTTATTTCAGGACAAAGGAAAGCAGTTTGCATAGAACCACAGAATATCTAAGTGCAATATTTTGGTATCAGTCACAGTATATGAAGCAGGATGCTGTGTTAGAAGGAAATACTACAATCAGACAAGAAAGTATCAGAATGAAAACACCACAAAATAGCATGAAGACAATCTAGACAAATGTGGGGAAAACAGATTAAACCTGCAAATATTCTTTAACAGTATTCACAGCTTTTTCATTGTGTTTCCTGTGAGGAAACATAATATTGTGCTTTACTGAGAAGCTGAAAGAAAGTGAAAGCCCAATGAAGTTCTCCTCTGAGCATGTTCACATGAGGGCTTTATTGGAAGTGTTCACCAGACTATCAGCAATTCTCTTTCACCTCCTGAAAAAAGTTTTTGGCATCTCATAAAAAAGTAAAAACAATACCATGAAAAATTGATGATCAAACCACACACCACAAAAGGCAAATAATGAAGAGTTACAAACACAGTTAAAGCCAGGTTATTTGTCCAATCTGTATGATGAGATATGTTTGTGTAGTCAAACAACACAAATAGCAACAAAGCTCCGTGTGTAGGATTATTGATTATTAAACGAGACTTAAATCATAAAATAAATTATTTGCTGGGAATAGTTCACCCCGTTCTAGTCAAGAAGTCATACTGTATTTTACATCTCTTCATAGCTCTGGTCAAAAGTGCATTCCCTTTTTTCTGCAGTCCTGGGGGGAATGTAAATCTCTCTGCCTGTCTGTCTCCCTTTTGTTCCCTTTGCAACGGCAGGGGGCAGCCCTGCCACCTTCCCAACAACACGGTCCATTGCTCAAGCTTGACGCCAAAGCCTTGTGTGTTTGAGGAAGTAAAAACCATGATCTGTGCCTCACAGTCAGTCTGTGCTCCAGTGTTGTGTGCTAGGATGGACCCATGAGCCCACATTTCTTCAAATGAACTTCAGAAACTTAAAGAGGTAGTGGATTTTATTAGCATAGACTCCCATATGGTCTCCGCAGACAAACAGGCGGCTCCAAATGGCAGTTCACATCTTAAGTCAGACCTAGTCAGCAGATGGCAGTTCCCACCTCCAGCTCCTCAATAATCTACCTCAATTCAGGATGTGTGATTTTCCCCAGAGGTTGTCTGTGTTAGTGGCCATATTTTAGTAAAGATGCACCATTTTCTGCCTGTGTTAGTTTGGGTAATAAAAAGTTGTTTTCAATTTACCAGGCTGAGCAAACAGATCTAGAAGGAAAAAGTAGAAGTCTTAGTTATAACTTCTGAAAAATGACACCTTGCTATTCAGAACTGCCCACAAATAGCATGTTCTTTAGTTCTTGGTTTTACAATTCCACAGTCAAATTTTCATCAGACCTGAGCATTCATGGATCCAAATGACACAATAAGCACTAAATAATTCTAAGAACTGTAAACTCTTTCAAGTTGAATGTGATTTTTTTAAATCGGGGGGGGGGGGGGGGAAGTTTTAACCTT